>NC_073399.1:11753822-11878822 GCF_028641065.1 Leucoraja erinaceus | reverse complement strand
AGCTGCGGGAGAGTCAGAGTGAGGGCCTGCTGGTGCCGTTACATCGCAGCCAGTGGAACGCCGGGCATGGAAGGAGAACTAAGTTGAGAAATGTCACAGATCAAATGTCAGTACCTGTCTGAAGGAGGGTCTCGACCCGAAACATCGCCCATTCCTTCTCTCCAGAGATGCTGCCTGTCCCGCTGAGTTACTCCAGCTTTTTGTGTCTATTTAAAGAAATTCCTCCTCATCTCCTTCCTAAAGGAACGACCTTTAATTTTGAGGCTATGACCTCTGGTCCTAGACTCTCCCACTAGTGGAAATTATGGAAGAAAATCCGATGAGAATAGCTTTGACAAGGCTTCTCATCTCTATCCCCACATCATTGTGTTTTGATCAAGTTGCATCTCGGTGCAAAGAGAGTGAGATCCATTTTTGTGAATATCTACTTGCAGGAAGAGGGATATTGATGTTGCAACAATTCAACACATTAAGGAAACTGGCTAAGATGGGTTACAAATTTTGACACATCAACAGATTGTGTAATAACCAGAGGTATTTCTGTGTGATAATCTGGAAACATTGTAAAATTATTCACTTGCCCAACTCATTAAGGAAATGGCAATTAGTCACTCGTGCTTTGTACTTATACTTTAAAAAGTGCTCAAATTCTTAAATTTAATTGAGCTTGGTATATTGGGGGAAGGGGAAAGAGAGAGATTCGAGTACTTCCTATGAGCCTGGTTGTGGTTTCGGCTAAATCCACAATTTTTGTATTGTCTAATGTTCAGGGGCCACGAAGAAGGGCATTCTGACAGCCGGGGTGTTTATCAGCTTTGCTGGCCCAGGAAAGGGCAGCACAGTGGCACAGCAGTAGAGATGCTGCCACACAATGCCAGAGACCTGACTAAGGGTGCTGTCTACGGAGTTTGTATGTTCTCCCTGTGACCATGTGGATTATCTTTGGTTTCCTTCCGCATTCAAAAGACGAGCAGGTTTGTAGGTTAATTGGCTTCTGTAAATTGTCTCCTTGTTTATAGGATGGAACGTGTATGGATGATGGCTGGTCAATTTGGATTTGGTGGGCCGAAGGACCCATTACCAGATTATATCTCTAAACTATATACAGTAAAATCCATGCCTCCCTGGTGAATCTCCCCATGCATACTCTCCAGCCCAATCACTTACTTCCAATTGTTTGGCAACCTTCAACTATGTTTAATAAAGTCACAACATAACATTCCACTTTTATGTCCCAACCCATGAAGGCAAGCTTGTCACGTGCCTTCTTCATTATCCTATCTGTTCCTGCTGTCAGGGAACTGTGGACCTTGAACCCCAGAACTCTTCTGTTTATCAACTTTGCTTGGCACACCCTGTCATTAACAACATAAGGATATAGATCAGCCAGTAAGATGAAAAGTGAATTTCTCAGACAATGTCAATATGTGTGGGGGTAAATGTATTTAACAAGCCTATCATGTTTTTAACTTTCAATGTTATCTTAAAATGCAGTTTACAAAGTAATTAGGGGTGTCTGCGAAGGTAGACCTGAAAGTTTTTATACTCTTCTAGATAATACATGACTAGGAGCTTTTATTGCTTTAAAACATTCTGGTTATCATCTGAAAGGAAAGTTCAAAACAACCCGATTAAAATTACAGCAAGTACACAAAACAGACCTATTGAG
Source organism: Leucoraja erinaceus (assembly GCF_028641065.1). NCBI lineage: Eukaryota > Metazoa > Chordata > Chondrichthyes > Rajiformes > Rajidae > Leucoraja > Leucoraja erinaceus. Next base: position 11,877,153 of record NC_073399.1, on the reverse strand, counting down.
TTGGATCTTTGCACGAGGGATAGGCTAGTTGTATTTCCTTGCCCTCTGTCCATTGTTCTGCAAATTCTTTACTTACCTGCGTGTTCACTTCCTGATTAGTTAGTGGAGCATGGTAGAAGGATTCACAGGTGTAAAACTTGATAGGGACCCCGACGTGAATGCTCAAACAGCATTGCCAACCAATGTGAGAAAATCGTCCTTGACCCAATCCCAAACTCCCAACATCGACCCATTGGAGTCGGGAACAATGCAGTGATTGCTCCACATCTGGTTCCCTTCAGACATCGCTTCAATCTTAGAAAGGCAAACTGGGAGAATTTTGCAACTGAACTGGATGCCGCAATCATCGACCTACAAGCATTACCAGCCAACTACAATGTCTTTGTAGAAATGCTGAAAAAATCCTTTAGGAAGAACATCCCCAAAGGATGCCAAGTAAACCTCATACCTGGACTGTCAGAGCAAGCTAAGGAACTCCTTAAGGAATACACCAACTGTTTCCAGGCTAATCCCTTTGGAGATGATACTCTGATAACTGGGGAACGAATTATCGAAGCGGTGTCAACCAAGAGATGCAGGAGGTGGCAAGAACTGATCGAGCCTACAATCATGACTCGTAGCAGCAGGAAAGCCTGGAAGACGATAAGGATATTAGGAAACGACTGCACAAAACCTCAATCCCGATATGATGTCACAGCAGACCAAGTTGCTCATCAGCTCCTTGTGAACAGTTGAAGGAACCCAGAGCTAAGGTCCCGAAGACAACAGAAAATCAACAAGGGGATACTAACCTTACCAGACCCTTCACCATGGTAGACTCCTCCTTGGCATCAAAGTAATGAAGAACTGCAAAGCAGCTGGACTTGATGACACTCTATGTGAATGTCAAACACCTAGGACCAGCCGTCAAACAATGGCTTCTTGACCTATTCAACAGTTGTCTCAGAACTAACAAGCTACCAAAGATGTGGTGATGAGCAAAGATAGTGGCTATACTGAAGCCTGGAAAAGATCCAGCCGACCCCAAGAACTTCCGACCCATCTCCTGTTCCGTCGCGCATACAAATTATTTGAGAGGCTAATCTTGAATCGCCTGGGCCCCCATCACAGCCCAGCAGCTTATTCCTGAACAAGCAGGCTTCAAAATCCTTTACAAGCCAGCTCCTGAATCTGACCCAATTCATTGAGGATGGCTATAAGAAAAGACTTACTACTGGTGCCACTTTTGTAGACCTGTCAGCGGCTTATGATACAGTCAACCATCGAATACTTGTGCAAAAGCTATCCAAATCACAAAAGATGCAAATTTGACAGCTCTGATCCAAAACATTCTGGAGAATAGACGCTTCTTTGTAGACCTCTGGGGTGATTGCGAAGCCAAAAGAATGGGATTCCTCACAGCAGTGTTCTTGCCCCTCTGCTTTTCAACATTTACACCAACGACCAATCCATCCACCCAAGCACCAGAAGCTTCCTGTATGCTGGTGGCCTCTGTACCACATCTTAGTGTCAGTCCTTCGCAGAACTTGAGAAGTCCCTCAATGAAGCATTAGACAGCCTTACCATCTACTATGCGCCTAAATCATTTGCGGGCAAACCCAGACAAACACAAATTAGCGCCTTCCACCTCAAGAACTGTGATGCGAACCGCAAATTAACTGTTCACTGGTATGGGAAGAGTCTAGCCTACTCAGCCAAACCCAAATACCTAGAAGTTACTCTGGACCGCACCCTTAGCTACAAAGACCATGTTATCAAGACAAAAGCAAAGATAGTAGCCAGAAACAACATCCTGAGAAAGCTGGGCAACTCTAAATGGGTATCAAATCCAGGAACCATCCGGAGTACTGCCCTTACACTATGCTATTCAGCAGCCGAATATACCTGCCCAGTCTGGGGACGTTCTTCACATGCCACGAAGTTGCATCACGCAACATGCAGAACCATCTTCCAGTTGGCTGGCGGAGGAGGTGAGGCGGTGGCGAGGAGATCCCAACTGCCTCCCCCTTTGGCAGCGGCACTTGGCGGTGGACAGGGATGGCCAAGGCTACCTCTCTCCCGCACTGATCCCCATTCCCGCCTCTATTCAGTGCTCAATGACACCCCCTGTGCTCCCCTCCCCATCTTACACCTGCGCCCCCCCCCCCCCAATCTATTCATCCTGCGCTGGTCACCCTATCCACCTCGCATTGATTCTCCTGTCACTCCCCATCCATCCTACACTGGTCCCCCAATTCATCCTGTATTGACCCCCTTCCCATTCATCCTGCACTGTTCCCCCATCCATCCTGCACTGATCCCCCCCCATTCATCCTGTAGTGATCTCCCCGTTCATCTTTTACTGATCCCCCCCCCCCCCCCCCCATTCATCCTGTAGCGTTCCCAGTAATCCTGCAGTGATCCATCCATTCATCCTGTAGTGATCCCCCATTCATTCTGTAGTGATCCCCCCCCCATTCATCCTGCACAGACCATCCGATCCACACTGTACTGACCCCCCCCCCATTCATCCTGTACTGATGCCCCCATTCATCCTGCGCTGATCCCCCTGCCCCATCCATCCTGTACTGATCTCCCCCATTCAAGAAGAATGGGGGGGATCAGTCTGAAGAAGGGTCTTGACCCGAAACGTTGCCTATTTCCTTCACTCCATAGATGCTGCCGCACCCGCTGAGTTTCTCCAGCATTTTGTCTACCCCCATTCATCCTGTACTGATTTCCCCCCCCCCCATTCATTCATTCTGTACTGATACCCTCCATCCATCCTGTACTGATCCCCCCCCCCCCCCCCCGTCCATCCCGTACTGATCCCCCCCATTCAACTCCTCTGACATCCCCCGCGCTTTCCCCTCACAATTATACCAACTCGAACCAACATGCACTAATTCCCCTGCATGCTGCGTAATTCCCATTGTTATTATTTGTTTTAATCAATAAAGATGGATTAATTAAATTGTGGACTCGTGAAACATTAAAACCGCAGTGTTCGATTGTCACTGCTACCGTTGACACGTTATTACAGAATTCATTTTAACGGCAAATCAATGCTCTTAATATGGAGTATCAGTACTGTAGTTATTTAATTAATGAGCAACATTCACAACTATACGTTGGATTTATCCAGGTTTTACTTCTACAGTCAGTCATATACATCACAAATTTGGTCAGGAGATATTTCAGTTGAAATTTTAATGTTAATTCTGGTGGGAATGATGGAAACAGCATTTGTCAATATTTTTTTTTAAATCTGGTGTGTACAAACTGGGTATCTTCATTGTTGTTCACAGCACATACATCTAATCTGGATGTCCGGTAATGTGGCGTTTTGACACCTTTAAACATATTACCAAAAGAACATTTGCTGCAGTTATGTCCTTTGACCATCTCTTGTCAATTAGTGTAATGTACCTGTCAGATGGGTATAGTCGGATTTAACAGCTATTATCATAAAATGCCTTTAGAAATTTCCTTGCAACCTGTATATTTTGTTGTGGATAAATTATGTGGGAAGCGAGAGTGTTTCTGTACCAATAGCAATAACGACCCATGCTTTGGCCATGTCATGATAATTTTCGGTCCTTCACAGAAAACATGCTTGCATCAATCTGTAGTGTGAATGGTTAAGCATATATGTTACCATGGTCCAGGTTTTATTGACACAGGTTGATCATATGCTGAATAATCCAACCACAATTTTGTTTGGAAGTGGAAAGAAATAATAGAAATTGCATTAAGTGTAATGTGTAAAAAGAGTTGAGATACTGTATTATAATTTTGCTGCATGTCATTGTGGTATATATCATGTCTTGATTGGTGAATATGTTTAGTTTGTGACTTTATTTCAAGCAGAAATAATATGTGAATGCTTCATTGAGCGTAATTCCGACTGGTAACTACGCACTTCGTCCGAGCACATTATTGCCCGTGTCATGCAAGCCCTCTTAAATGACCACCTAAACTGCCATTTGGCAACCTAAAAAGCTGCCTTGGTTGCCCGGCTGGCAACAGGGAAAAAAGTTAAGTGATAGGCCTGCAGAGCCATGCAAACCAGAAGATCTAAAAGTCTTCAACCCATGTGCCAGACCCTGCGTTATGCAGTGGCTTGGAAAAGCGTAGTGACACGACAAGAAGAAATTCTTGATTAAATTGACCTCCACTATTACACCTAGCAATGCTTCCAGCTTTAGGAACAGTTACCTACTCCACCTATACCCTTCATGATTTTTAAATAGCTCTATCTGATCTTCACATTGCCTTCTCTGTTCCAAGGAAAACAACTCCAGCTGAATCTTATAAGTAATCAAATAAGCATTTTGGTATATCTCTTCTGCATTCTTTTCAAAGCCTTCACACTTTTCCCTGTGTGGGGCCCAGAATATTACTTCAATCGTGGCCAAACCACAAAGATTTGACATGATTTTGTTGCTTTGTACTATATGTTTTTACATACTTGGCTAATAAATTAATTACAATACAATTACAATACAATTTAACCACCACAACATGTTCTGATAATTTCCATGTGCTATTCGTGTACACCCTTTGGCATTCTAGCATTTTTAGAATTGTGTCAGTTTATATTCCCTCCTATTCTTCCTATAAAATGTAAAACTTTGTATTTCTCAATATTAAATGTTGCTAGTTACCATTTCATCAATCTGGCCTTGTCTGGCTTGTAGATCACTGCATCGTCAAAGATGTCTGCAGATTTGCAGCATGTGCCCTGTGCATCCAGTTTCAAATAGATTGAGTAGAGCAGTGCCTACCCCTGAGAAACTCCTTTCCACATACCCGTCCTGTCCATAAAACATCTCGCTGCTGCTTTGTTTTCTGTTGACCAATTTTCTATCCATATTGCTATAGTCCATTTTACTAAGTGACTTTCAAACTTAATAACATTGATTATGTGACACCTCTTTGGAGGTACACATATAGCCCCTATTATAACTTAATCAGAAAACTCTAATATTATTTGGACATGATTTTCTTTAAATCCATGCTGTATTTCTCTAATCAATGCATATTTGTCTAGGCAATTACCAATTTTGTTCTTGACTATCATTTTCAGAACTCTACCACTAAGATGAACCTACCTGTTCTGTTCTGTCTGCTTGGATAAGATAACAGGGAAAAATCGAATAACGATATAACAGTTGCAAGTTTCTACTTCTCTGACACCTTTTTCAGGAGTAAACTGGAATTATAATCTATCACAAGGGCCAGCAGATCATTCATTTTATGCAGCGACCTTCCTTGTGCCTCCCTTTCTATTCCAGCAGTCTTGCCTTCCTTGGTAGCAAACTCGTATTGTATTTCAGCTATGTCTGCATGAATAGATTTTCCTCTATGATCTCTGATTGGCCTCTTCTCTTAAAAACCTTTACCCATTCATATTACTCGAAAATATTTTTGATTCCCTTTTCATGTTTTGCCAGTCATTTCAAATGCTCTCTTTTAAGTGCTCATTTTGTTTTACCTCCCCTCTGAACATTCAATAATCAGCTTGATTCTCACTTGTGTTAGCATTTATTTTTCATCTGCTCTTTTTCTATGTTTTACTCTTTTCGGACATTCAAGAAACTGACTTTATTACATATTATCCAGGATTGGAAATAAAAAATGGTTAAATATATTTGTACGGAGCAGAGGGTGTATGCAATTAAAACTGAATTGCCAGTATAGTAATTATTACAAATGTGTTTGGTATCAGTGACCTTATGTTGTGTTTTAGTTTTAAATCATTAGCTGAAATTAGTGTAATACTAGACCTAGTTCTGTGATCATGAAGGGTTTGACTCATGGTGAATTCAGCACAAACCAGTTAACAAAGTCAGCAGTATGAGCAGACTATGAATTATGATTATTTTGTGCAGCTCCAGCAATTAATTTCAAGGTGATAGAGCAACTAAACACTAATTCACCCGTCGCTACATAGATTATACTATTTAACATTGTTATTTTAAAATCTTGTGTTCCAAAGGACTAACCAATGCCAACTCAAACCTAGTATAATTTTATCATCCAACCCTTCGCTGAAATTGTGCCATTATTTAATCTTTAAATTAGTAATATTTTTGAGATCTTTCAGTGTAATCTTTAAAGAAATTGGTCATGCGAGTAATTAATTTTATCGGAATTTTGAGAGAGGGGAATTATTTTCTCTGGTGCAGTCTTTTCAATATGACCTTAATTTTAGACCCATCTGTTTTAGATGTTAATTTTTTCAGTCATTTCTACTGCAACAATTAATTTGGGCAAAAATAAGTTTCCAGGATGCATTCCCTGTGTAAGGCTAAAATACTTTTAACTTTGCAAAATGAGATTGTATGTGTCAAAGACCCATTTGTCCACAGAATGTGTAAAAAACACATCATAGCATTTTTGTCCACAGTCAGGTGTGTGTTCCCTTGTGTTTTGGCCCATTTTTATCCTCTATCCACCTTATTTCTCTCTTGTAAATAAAAGTCTGACCATTACCATATTTCTTTTGTGGGAGTGTGCAAAATGGCTGAGATATTTCCTGCATTACACAGCAAAGATCTTGTTGTCAAATGCTTTGGAAGTCTTGATGTGTTTATTTATTTTTAACCTAATACCACTATTTTAGGTTTCTCCGCAAGGGGTATAAAATTAACTCAAGACCATTGTGTTGTGACTTTTATCTATGTGTGAGGTTTCTGCAAATGTTTGTACATTTGTGCTAACCCCTTTTAACACAAAATGACAGTTGTCCAAATAATAGTTCTAAAATAACAAGCCATGACTTGTGAGCTCATTAACTTAGGATCTCTGAGATTCAGTGATTCCCATTCACCATCCATGATGTTCAATGTAAACGTTTTGCAGAATGTACAAAATCTTATTAATGCACATGTGAAAATTGGAATGACCAAATGACGGTGATCAATACTACAATATCATTTAATTGCAAAGCAAATTAATCTGATATTTGAAAAGATGCTTCTCCACTAGCAAGCAATGACGTGCACTGTGTAAGGTTTCTTGACTATTGTATCTCATGATTGGATAATGCAGATTATAAACATTTTTTTTGTCTCTGTTCTTAAAAGATTTAAAGATTTTTTTTATTAATACACTCATTTGCAGGTGCAGTAATCTGTTCTTCCTTACATGCAAATTAACTTTATCCCCTATCTAGACTTGGGGTCATTTACAGTATGTCTTGGGTATGTGGGAGGAAACTGGGACCATCCAAACAGAGTTAGAGGTCAAACCTCACAGACTGCACTGGAGGTAGGAATTTAACCTCAGTCACGGGAGTCATGAGGCAGCAGCTCTACCTATTGTACCACACTATGTTGCCGTGTTTATAGCGCCACACTATGTTGCCACACTATGTTGCCATGTTTATAGTGTGAGATGTTTGTACTGGTAGCAGTAAAACTATTGCAATTTGCATATTGTGCATGGCAGTGAAGCTGCATAATTGCTGAAATATAAATCATTAAGTTCCTACCATGTTACCATGGCCAGAGGAATTGCAGGGGAGAATTTAATCTGGGCAAATGTGAGGTGTTGCATTTGGGATGGTTAAATGCAAAGGGAAAATATACATTAAGTATCAGGACTCTGGCAAATTAATGTATAGAGGTGATTTGGGGAACAAATCCATAGCTCCCTGAAAATGGCAATGTAAATAGATGGGAAGATAATGCACGGCATCTTTACCCTAATTGGTTGGGATGTTTAAGAAGCATTTAGATTGGTGCATGAACAAGCACCAGATGGAGGGATACAGCCCAGATGCAGACGGATGTGCCATTTAGATTGACATAATGGTCAGCTCAGACTGTGGGATGAAGGTCCAGCATTGTTCTAAGTGTAACAATGTCATAACCATCTTGGCATATTATTAAAGTATAACAGTTTGTAATGTGGTTGTGGACACCAAAGGTTCCTTGGTGCAGTGGCTTGCACCGAGATAGACCTTTTAAACGGTCTATCACTGCAGAATTGAAGGCGGTAGCTCTGAATTGGATTGCAATGATCGGGTACAACAGTATATCTCAGAATACCTCCCGTGAAACCATCTTTTTTTTAAGGTATATTGCACAATTACGTTTTCTATAAAGCATTTTACATTTTGCTCCCAAGACGTTTTTTGTAGCTATTGTGGTATTCACAAATTTACATGCAAATGATGTTCTTCAGATGTTATCTACAGGAGATACAATTGCTTAATTCACAGTGGTTTCAAACATTTACAAGTAATCACCTTTTACACATTCAGTGCAAATGAAGATTTGATATTTTAAAACATAAAATTTGGGTTATGAGTTATTTGGTATTTTAACAATTGTGCATGTTGTCTGCAGGTATTGGCACGCAGGTATGAACCTGTTGAGCATGTGGTGCATTTGGTGCAGGTTTTGTACTTTCAGGAAGGATGAGGGAATTGTGGGTTTTTTTAAAGCTACAAGTTCAGCACATTAAAGGAAAAAGGTACATGTACAATGCAAATTTTATCCTCTGTGGTAAAAAAAAAGGCAGCCAATTCAGTGCTCTAGATGGTTCCATTTTGCAAATGGGAAATAATGCCTGAATTTTGGTTGGAATGAATGGTTTTGGATATACTTCGTAAATTGCTTGTTTGAAGATGGGGCTGCTATCACCCGTTGGTTATTTTCTTTGTAACTTGTTCCTGATCATGGAGCCCTGTCTCTGGGCAATCACCTGATAAGCACAGTACAGAAAGCACAACCTCCACATTGCAAAAAGTGGTCTCTTGCTACACAGGTGCTCATGCAGAGCAAAGATTAGAGTAAAGATCTCTAATGATTTGTGCTGTGATGTCTGTGTCTTACTCATTAGTGTCATGCCCAAAAGCAAGATAACATATTTAGGAACAGGCTGAAAAAAAGAATGACAGGTGACAGCGTACCATCTTCGTACAATCAATTCACAAAGTTTTCATTCAAACCAAATGCAGGAATCCTTTCACTTTTACACAATGGAATAATTAGAGCACAGAATTTAGTACAAAAAAACGTCTTTTTTTCCAACTCTCCCCACAGGTCACTAAAATCAAGGCAAATAAATAGTGATTGATGACACAAGGAACTGCAGATGCCATTTTTCAAAAATAAAGGCATAGTGCTGGAGTTACTCAGCGGGTCAGGCAGCATCTCTCAAGAATATTGATGGGTGATGTTTCAGGTCCCAACCTGAAAAGTTACCTACCTATGTTCTCCAGAGCTGTCTGACCCGCTGAATTACTTCAGCACTGTTACATGATGAAAGTCATGTTCATGATGTCTCTTCATGGATTAAATCCTCATTGCTATTCAACAGCTCTTCAGCCAATGAGAAGAGGCATTAAGGAGGATTCTTGCATTGACTTGGCATTCCCACTGCAGATACTGCACTTGCACTTCCCTCTTTTCTCATGAGAGATAAATTTGTAAGATCTAGGTCCCTGGAGATTTTTTTAATCCTATTCCCAGATAAAGTTGAGACTGCAGCATCACCATGCTGCAGCTCAAGAGGATAGCTCTCAACTACCACCTCAAGTGAGTTTCAGGATGGATGATAAATGACAGCAGTATTTGTGTCCAGTAAATAAACAATATTAAGAAACAATTAGTCTTAATCACTGATATCAGCCCTAATTAATTAGACTGAAATGTTATATTTCATTCGCTCTGTCCCACGGTAGGAGTTCATTCCAAGAGCTCTCCCGAGTTTGTTCTGACTCGAACTCTTAGATTTACGGTAATGGCCACTCGTCGGTAATCGGGGCTCTCGTGGACTTTTTTAAAAAAAGTTGACAAATCTTCACGAGTCTTCCCATGCTTAACTGCCATTAGCAAGTCTTCCCGAGTACCTGCCATTAGCGGTACGAACCGTTAAGAGACGTCCCCGAGCTCCGACGTACCCGCTACGTTCATTCTCCATGCTTACATCGAGTTTGATTTTTTTTAAACTCGGGAGGGGTCTTGGAATGAACTCGTACCGTGGGACAGGGCTATTAACTCTGCATTGCATTAATTGCGATTTAAATGGAGAAAGAAGCTTGTAAAATCATTTAGTTCATTTTTGATAAGGTTAATGCTTCCCATGAGTGTGTTTCTGGACCTAGGTAGGGAAATAAGTTGTTGACTTTTAACATTTTATTTTTTCAAATGCTCGACTAATAATGAATTATTAATAATTTAAAATATTATTAAAATAACATTTCAGAATTAGCTGTTCAGCTAAGTATCAGATTATCAGGGGACTGAGACATTTTTGCATATTTATGTTTAATCATTGCCCTCATGGTTAGTAATTTAGTATAGTTCAGGGCATTATGTGTCATTTGCCATAGGATTAAATAGACTTTTTTATCCTAGATTTTCTTTCTATGGAATTCAAATATGGTATTTAAATTTATGATGTGATTAAAAGGCAATGATTCTTACTCTGACCTGTTGTTTTGCAATATGGGTTTTCTTTAATTTTTCCCTTGTTCCTCTTATATTCTACACTATTAGCCATGTGAAGTGGTTACAACTCTTGGCTTGTTGTAAGGCCAGTATGTAACAGGTCAGCAGGATAATTGTAAGGAGGGGATGGACGCACAAAGCTTACCGTTCACTCCACAGCCAGTATAGGTACCTGCCAAGAGCCAGATGTAATCGAAGCTTGAATATCCACAAATGTACTGCGCCTATAAGCTGGAAGGAATATTAAAGCTGAGAAAATATTTTGGTGTTCTTTGATCAATCATCCCTTCTTCTATAAAGTTGAAGGTCTCAATGTATTTTGCATTGCAGGCTTTTGGCAGCATTTTTATTGTGCACGTGGGGGAAAGACTGCTTCTATTATCATAGTTAACCAAAGGTGGTAGATATTAATTTCCTGAAGAGCATTGGAATAATGATGAATTAGAGTGACCAGTTAGAATTTAGAGTGATACAGTGTGGAAACAGACCCTTCGGCCCAACTTGCTCACACCGGCCAACATGTCCCAGCTACAGTAGTCCCACCTGCCCACATTTGGTCCATATTCATCCAAACCTGTCCTATCCATGTACCTGTGTAGGAAGGAACAGCAGTCTGAAGAAGGGACTTGACCCAAAAACATCACCATATTCCTTCTCTCCAGATATGCTGCCTGTCCCGCTGAGTTCCTCCAGCTTTTTGTGTCAATCCATATACCTGTCTAACTGTTTCTTAAATGTTGGGATAATTACTGCCTCAACTACCTCCTCTGGCAGATTTTCCATACACCCACTACCCTTTGTGAGAAAATGTTATCCTTCAGATTCCTATCAAATCTTTTCCCCTTCACCTTAAACCTATGTCTTCTGGACCTTGATTTGCCTGCTCTGGGTAAGAGGCTCTTGTGCACCTATCCGATCAATTCTTCTCATGATTTTATACACCTCCATAAGATCACTTCTCATCCTCCTGCGCTCCAAGGAATATAGTCCCATCCTACTCAACCTCTCCCTCTAGCTCAGACCCTCTAGTACTGGCAAGATCCTCGTTAATCGTCTCTGTACCCTTTCCAGCTTGACGACATATTTCCTATAACATGGTGCCCAGAACTGAACACAATATTCTAAATGTGGCCTCACCAATGTCTTATTACAACTGCAACATGACCTCCAAACTTATATACTCAATACTCTGCTTGACGAAGGCCAATGTGCCAAAAGCCTTTTTGACCAGCCTATCTACCTGCGACTCCACCTTCAAGGAACCATGCACCTGCACTCCTAGATCCCTCTGCTCCACAACGCTCCCCAGAGCCAGCCCTACCATTCATTATGTAGGTCCTGCTCATGTTAGACTTCCCAAAATGCAACACCTCACATTTCTCTGTATTAAATTCCATCAACAATTCCTTAGCACACCTGACCAATCGATCAAGATCCTGCTGCAATTTTTCACAACCACCTTTACTATCTGCAAAACCACCCATTTTTGTATCATTTCCATACTTGCTAATGTTGCCATGTATATTCTCCTCCAAATCATTGATATAGATGACAAACAGTAACGGGCCCAGCACCGAGCCCTGAGGCTCACCACTGGTCACAGGCCTCCAATTCAAGAAGTACTGTGGGGTCTTCTCGCTGCTACTGTCGGGCAGGAGGTACAGAAGCATAAAGTCCAACATGACCAGGTTTAGGACCAGCTACTTTCCAACAGCTGTCAAGTTCTTGAACCAATCTGCACAACCCTCATGCTACCTTGACAACAGAATACTGCAACCCACCTCTTGCACTATTAAGGACTTAAAACATTTTTTTATTTGCACTCATGTCTCGTTTATTGTAGACTTTTAAAATTTGATGAGTAATTTATGTACAGTTTATATATAATCTGTTTTTCGTGTTTGGGTCCGGGTGTCTGTGGTGCAGCTACATTGCACCTGTACCTCACTGTATTTTTGCATATGACAATAAACTCTACTGATAACTTCTACTTGATAAATTCTACAAATGTATTTGGGTATTCATAGAAATAACATCTGAAAAATCTGCCAGTCTCAAGGGTACTCTGGTCATCTAGTACCCTAGGGACTGGCAGATTCTTCAAATGTTATTTCTATGAATACCCAAATACACTTGTATCGCATTTTATTTTGCATGCCACATAGAAGTACAGATGCACAACCTTTTATCCGAAAGCCTTGGGACCAGACACTTTTCGTAATTCAGAATTTGTCGGCCTTCGGAATGGAAATTTTTTTGCGTAGATTTTAATGGCTGGCTCAGTGGTAGAGTGCTCGGCTCATATCCGCAAGGTCGCGAGTTTGCGCCTTGATCCCGGCAGTTACTCGGTCACGAGTTTGAGTCTTCAATGTCGTTTTTTCTTGCAGAATAAATGTCTGTATGAAATGCAGTGTGTTGAATGAATTCCTGAATTTGTAAATGTGCCCGCAGCATTGAATCACCTCTCGCACTCATGTCACCCTAGCGGGGCTACATGCCCTTAGGCGGCCTAGCTCGGGGATTCTTGAATCCCCGAGCTAGGTCGCGAGTTTGCGCCTCGATCCTGGCAGTTACTCGGTCGCGAGTTTGAGTCTTCAATGTAGTTTTTTCTTGCAGAATAAATGTTTGTATGAAATGCAGTGTAGGAGAGGTGTACTGACTGTGTGGGCAGAACTTTGGAAGTGATTGCCCACCAGTCTAAAAAGCCGCTGTGTCTCCCTGTCCCTGGGATAGCAGGGGGCGATCAAACAGCACAATACCCCCCTCCCCCTCCAACTCCAGAGGAATCCTCTCCCCGATGGGCCGCTACGGCGGCAAGTGGCAGTTTGCCCACAGCCCGAGCTGCGCCCCCCTCATCCGCCACCCCAAGAACAAGACCTACCTTGCACACCATCAGCTTCTGCCCCTACGTGTTCCTCTGGAGTTGGAGCGAGGCTGGGCTGGAGTTGCTACTGGCTGTGGGTCTCTGGGATCGCCGTGCTTGCAGTGGGCCTGGGGGTCGGTGTCCCGTTGGTCCTGACGTCTCCGGCCACCCCCCTGGACTGGAGCTGAGACTGGGAACTGTACCGCCCTTGCCCCCTCCTCTGCAACTGCAAACAACCCCACTCTCCTGCAAGGGGGGTACAGTTCCCGGAGGATAGCAGGTGGCCGGAGACGTCAGGACCAACAGGAACCCGCTCCCCGATGGGCCCCTACGACGCCCCGAGCTGCGCCCCGTCATCTGCAACCCAGGTTCCTCTGTAGTTGGAGCAGGGCTGGGCTGGGCTGCTGTTGGCTGTGGGTCTCTGGGTTCTCCGTGCTTGCTGTGGCTTCGTGCTTGCCTGGTGGTCGACCTCCAATTTGTCCTGACATCTCCGGTGACTGCACTGACCTGCTGCCATCGCTGATGTGAAGAAAGTACAAAGCCCCCGCGCTGGTGCAATGAGCGGGGAGCTGGAGAGGGGAGGGATGGGGTCACACACATGGCCGAGAAGCAGAGGGGTGTAGGTGGGAACTTTTTAACTCAGCAGGCAGGTAGCAGCATATTGTCAATTATTAATCCTCCCACGCAATATATCCTCACTTTCTCTTTTATGAATGGGGATTTAGTTCCCCTTTCTTCGAGGACCGACCGGAGGTTCCGCTGTCACCTCTGCGGGCCGCCCTCGGTGAACGTCCTGTCTCCCTGTCCCTGGGATAGTAGGGGGCGATCAAACAGCACAATACCCCCCTCCCCCTCCAACTCCAGAGGAATCCGCTCCCCGATGGGCCGCTACGGCGACAAGTGGCAGTTCGCCCACAGCCCGAGCTGCGCGACCCCAAGAACAAGACGTCCCTTGCACACCATCAGCTTCTGCCCATACGGGGAGCGTGTTCCTCTGGAAGTGGTCGCTGGGATCTCCGTGCTTGCAGTGGGCCTGGGGGTCGGTGTCCCGTTGGTCCTGACATCTCCGGTGACTGGCACTGTGCTGCTAGCATCGCCGACGTGAAGACAGTGCAAAGCCCCCGCGCCGGTGCAATGAGCGGGGAGCTGGAGAGGGGAGGGAAGGGGTCACACGCATAGCCGGGAAGCAGAGGGGTGTAGGTGGGGTGAAACTGAAGGGAGCAACAATCTGCTGCTGCCTGCACGCTGAGTTAAAAAGTTCACACGCAAGACTCACGATACATTGTGTATCGTGAGTCTACCGTGGGAACTTTTTAACTCAGCGGGCAGGTAGCAGCATATTGTCAATTATTAACCCTCCCGCGCAATATACCCTAACCTTCTCTTTTATGAATGGGGATTTAGTTCCCCTTTCTTCGAGGACCAACCGGAGGTTCCGCTGTCACCTCTGCGGGCCGCCCTCGGTGTACGTATTCAAGGACCTTTCTTCAAGGACCGAAAAAATGTCCGCTATTCGGAGGTTTTCGTTATTTGGATCTTCGGATAAAACGTTGTGCACCTGTATAATAAACTTGCCAAAGAACCCAATGAGATTAACAGAAATGGGAAATATATAAGTTCTCCAGACCCACGCTCTGTCTGCCATCCTGCACAGGTTGCTGACTGCAGGTGTTTGGATTCGATTCCTGACTTTGGCTCCATAACAGGCCCACAATCTGGACCCTGGCTCTAACCGCTCTCCAAACCCCTGATGCAAGCCACAAAACCCTTGCCTTAACACCTGCACTCCGGACCTCCATATTCTGGATTCATGAGCGAGTCAAATGCTGGACCATTAGGATTTCCAAACAACCGGATACTAAGTTATCAGTTTAACTGTAAGCTATTTTTGGAAGTTACTCCACTTGCGATAGTAAAGCATAGTGTATTTCTGGTAGTTATGAAGCATTGCAAGCTAAAATTGGATAAAATTGAATTGGATAAATTACTGACTATACTTTTGTCTTTGGTTAAACAAGAATTTGGATATTCCTATTGCAGAATTGATGTAAGTAGTGAAATATCATGGTTATAATGCATTTATTGATTGAAAAATACAGTGAAATAAAGAAATCTTGTGACAATTGATTAAATGCAAGCTTACAATTTTTAAAAATACCACAATACTCTTATCATTTCCAATCATACAAATTATTGAAATGTTTAAAATGGTTATTTTAAACAATGAATTTGTATACTGGGTTAATGTTCATGTATTACTGATATTAAAATAATACCTACAAGTAAAAAATGTAAACACTTCTCAGCAGCTCAACAATACACTCACAGGGGCTCAGCTCTGTTTGCCTCTTTGTTGGCTTTGTGGAGCATTCTTTGTTCCAAACCTATTGTGGCACCACTCCCCAATCTTTCAATGCTATATTGACGAATGCATTGGTGCTGCCTCTTGCACCCATGCAGAACTTGGCAACTTTGTCACTAACTTCCACTTTCCCCCAAACTTCACGGATTATTTCTGACACCTCTCTTCCCTTTGATCTATGCCCATCTCAGCAGACAAACTGACCACTGGCATCTACTACAAACCCACTGTATCCCACACCTTCCCCTCTCTGTTTCCCTGACCGTGCCACAACTGTTTTCAAGATGAGCACTTCCACACCAGTATATTGGGCATGTCCTCCTCCTTCCGGAAATGCAACTCCCTTCCGTCCACTGTAATTGATGGTATCCTCACCCTTTTCTTCTCTGTGCCTCTCACATCTAACCTCATCCCACCTCTCCCTGAATCCCCCAGATTCATGCTTCTCTCCTTGCAGGAATCCGGAACTTTGTGGCGCTCAACTAGAGAAGTGGCAGTTGTGCCTCATGGATTTACCAACATTTGTTGGCAAAATCCAACCAATTAATGCAGCAATCGGACTTTTCCCCACAATGCGCAATGTGAACTTTGTAGCTAGACTGCATTACAAATTGGTTCCACATTAGAGCTCCAAAGCCTAGGTTTGGAAATAGTTTTTCAGGGAATCATACCACATCTAATTGTTGAAATACAGCTGAATTATGAAGTTTACTTTTGATAATTTATTTGTATTATCTGTTTACATCAAATATTCAACAACAATCATGCAATTTTGTAACTGATATGTTGGCCTGTACTGTTTGCCCCCAGACGCTGCTTAACTCTGAGTTCTTCAGGCATTCTCTTTTTGTTCCTTTTTTGTACCTCTTGGATATAATTTTTCCTTCATCCATCTGCAGTGCAAGACTAAACTGGGCAGTGCCCACAAAAGGCGTTAAAACATCAATAGACTATGTATGAGAAAGTTATTTTTAAGTCTATGCCCAATTATGTCACAACACAGTCGATGCATCTCTGCTCAAGGGTATTACTCTATAATATATTTGTTAAAATACCATCGATTACTAATGAAAATGAGACTACAAATCTTCAATTAATCTTCAAATAAAAACAATGTTTCTTTACTTATTGTAGGAATATGTTGTTTATATCTAATTATTAAGATAGGCCATTGCTTTTTTTCCCAGAATTTTCCGTGTGCCTTCACAATGTAGCACCTATCATCCGATGCCAATTGATCCTACTGTAAGCAATGCTATTGAAAAGCTTTGTGTTTACGGTTGTGAGTTTCCAGAAGGACCCAGATATGTGTACTATTATCCAAATAAAGTTCAAATGCTTTTCTGAAAATTGGCTCTGTGGTATAATAGAACATGCAGTCAGTTATTTTGCTATTGAGTCATTAATTAGGATACCATTTTGCAATGAAATAGATAATAGCTGTGTTTAAAAGTCAATGGGTATTTACTGAAAATAAATGAGAATTTGGAGAGAAAAAAATGGTTGAGCATTAATTCTTCCCTGTTTCATAAATTAAATCCATATAAGTTGTTAACCGGGTTATCTGGGTATAGTGATCAACTGCACGCTCAAATTGCCATTTTCAGTGTATTGGGCAATTATGTTGACTTATCCCTCGTTTAGGATATTATGGATTCAAACACTTTTGCTGTACTTACGTACTTAATCTAAGATATTTCTGTTTGTTGTTAAGGAAATGCTGCTTTGTCAGTGGGCCAACTCCAAGATGAAAAGTTAAACAGAGAGTCCTTTCATCCATTTTGTAAATTAGGTGACTCCACCAACTTATGGAGGAAGTATTTCCAGTGTGGTGACCAAAATGCACCCAACTTAACTGCTCCAAAAATGTCCCGTCGATTAGCTTTTGACTCTGTTACTATTTTGGAAGCTTGTTACCCATAAAATGAATGCCATTGATTCCGTTAAAGCAGTTTTAGAAATGCAGCAATGAAATAGGCCCTTCGGCCCACCGAGTCCATGCTGACCAGTGATCACCCATACACTAGTTCTATCCTACACATTAGAGTCAATTTACAGCGTCCAATTAACCTACATACCTGCACATCTTTGGGATTTTGGGGGAAACGGGAGGAAACCCACGCGGTCAGAGGGAGAACATACCAACTCCACACAGACGGTGCACGAGGTCAGGATTGTGCCCAGGTCTCTGGCGCTGTGAGGCAGCAGCTCTACCGCTGTGCCGCTTGTGTTGCTGCCCTTGAAATTATTGTGTATGAATTTCTGAAACAATCATTCTAGTTTTAAACCATTATTTTGGCATCTGTTTCAACTACATCAATTACATTGTATAGTTGCACAATTGTATTCCTTACCAGGAAACCCTACTAAGTATTTCATAAACATCTATTGATCTAATTTGCCATTTAAGCATGGATTTCACATTTATTTTCAAGGCACAGAGACCGGCCATGTTGCTCCGAAAGGTAGGGACAAAAAGAAGAGGGCAATAGTAATTGGGGACTCTATTGTTAGGGGGTCGGATAGGCGATTCTGTGGACGCAGTCGGGAGACCAGGATGGTGGTCTGCCTCCCTGGTGCCAAGGTCTCGGACGTGTCTCAACGCGTCCAAGATATCCTGAAATCAGAGGGAGAGGAGCCTGAGGTCGTGGTACATATAGGTACCAATGACATAGGTAAAAAAAGGAAGAGGTCCTGAAGGGAGGATTTAGGGAGTTGGGAGGAGAGTTCAGGAAAAGGACCAAAAAGGTAACAATCTCAGGATTACTGCCTGTGCCACGCGACAGTGAGAGTAAGAATGGAGCGAGGTGGAGGATAAATGCTTGGCTGAAAGTGGTGCAGAGGGCAGGGATTCAAGTTTCTGGATCATTGGGACTTCTTTTGGGGAAGGTGGGACCTGTACAGAAAGGATGGGTTGCACTTGAACCCGAGGGGGACCAATATCCTGGCAGGGAAAATTGCAAAGGCTACTCGGGAGACTTTAAACTAGAATGGTTGGGGCGAGGGACTCAAATAGAGAAAGCTAGTAGACGGAATGGGAGGCAGGAAGCAGAAAAGGGAAGCACTCGGACACAAGAGGAGAAAGAAGAAAAAGGTAATAAACAGAGAATAAGAGACGGGGGGTTTCTTAAATGTGCATATTTTAATGCTAGGAGCATTGTAAGAAAGGTGGATGAGTTTAGAATCTGGATAGACACCTGGAAGTATGATGTTGTGGCGATCAGTGAAACATGGTTGCAGGAGGGCTGTGATTGGAAACTAAATATTCCAGGATTTCGTTGCTTCAGGTGTGATAGAATTGGAGGGGCAAGAGGTGGAGGTGTTGCATTGCTAGTCAGGGAAGATATTACAGCAGTGCTTTGGCAGGATAGATTGGAGGGCTCATCTAGGGAGGCTATTTGGGTGGAACTGAGAAGTGGGAAAGGTGTAGCAACAATTATAGGGGTGCATTATAGACCGCCAAATGGGGATCGAGAATTGGAAGAGCAAATATTTCACACAGAGAGTGGTGAATCTCTGGAACTCTCTGCCACAGAGGGTAGTTGAGGCCAGTTCATTGGCTATATTTAAGAGGGAGTTAGATGTGGCCCTTGTGGCTAAGGGGATCAGGGGGTATGGAGCGAAGGTAGGTACGGGATACTGAGTTGGATGATCAGCCATGATCATATTGAATGGCGGTGCAGGCTCGAAGGGCTGAATGGCCTACTCCTGCACCTAATTTCTATGTAAATATGTAAGGAGATAGCAGATATTAGTAGTAAGCACAAGGTAGTGATTGTGGGAGATTTCAACTTTCCGCATATAGACTGGGAAACACATTCTGTAAATGGGCTGGATGGTTTGGAGTTTGTAAAATGTGTGCAGGATAGTTTTTTTGCAGCAATACATAGAGGTACCTACTAGAGGAGGGGCAGTGCTGGACCTCTTGTTAGGAAATGAGACGGGACAGATGGCGGAGGTATGCGTTGGGGAGCACTTCGGGTCCAGTGGTCACAATACCATTAGTTTCAATATAATTATGGAGAGGGTCAGAACTGGACCTAGGGTTGAGATTTTTGATTGGAGAAAGGCTAACTTTGATGAGATGCGAAATGATTTAAAAGGAGTGAACTGGGACATTTTGTTTTATGGGAAGGATGCAGAAGAGAAATGGAGGACATTTAAAGGGGACATTTTAAGAGTACAGAATCTTTATGTGAAGGGGGCGCTGTTCGGGCGGCAGCCATGGCAGCAGCGCTTCAGCCTTTCAATTTTATTTTTTATTTTTAGTATGTTTTAAAGTGTGTATTTAGTGGGGTTTTTTTGTGTTTTGTGTGGGGGGTGGTGTGGGTGGTGTAAGGGGGAAACCGCTTCGGTCGCCTCCTCCATGGAGAGGCGACTTTTTCCAGGTTGCCTCCCCCGTGGCCTACCATCAAGGATCGGCGAGGTCTTTCCCGGAGACGTGCCCGGGGCTTCAGCGGCAGGCGCAGCGTGGACTCGGCGTGGAGTGGGTGAGCCCTCGTTGGGGCTCGCCGGAGGGGAGTGCTCCGTCTCACTGGCCCGAGGCAGCCGGCAGCCTGAAGTCGCAGTCTGCAGAGTTCCGGCTGCTGCGGCGTCTACAGCCCGGGATCCCTCGTGGGGGACCCGGGGGAAGAAGAAGCCGCCATTGCCGGCCCGCGGATAACTTCTACCGCGGGCCCGGCATGGACTTACCATCATCCCTGGAGGGGAGCTTCGACCGCCGGCCCTGCAGTCTACGGTGCTTCTGGCTGCGGCGGGGACTTTAAATCTCAACCGCCGGCCTGCGGCCTACACAATCTTGAAGCCGCGGTCTCCGGTGAGGAAAGACCGATCCTGGACTGGACTCTGGACTCTGGTCTTGTCCATGGTGGGGGGGAAATGGAGGAGGACGGCCAAAATTTTTTGTGCCTTCCACCATAGTGATGAATGCTGTGGTGGATGTTTATGTTACATGTTGTGTCCTGTTTATGCATTTTATTATTTTGTTAACCCATCTTTATGCTTTGTATGGAACTGATTTTTAAATTATGTAAAGCACTTTGGGGTCAATGAAAATTGACTATAAATGTGCTATATAAATAAACTTATGATTATTATTATTATTATTGTTATTATTATTATTATGTTCCTGTTCAGTTGAAAGGAAACAGTAAAATTTGGAAAGAGCCCTGGTTTTCAAGGGAAATTGGACATCTTGTTCGGAAAAAAGGGAGATCTACAATAATTATAGGCAGCATGAAGTAAATGAGGTGCTTGAGGAGTATAAGGAATGTAAAAAGAATCTTAAGAAATAAATTAGAAAAGCTAAAAGAAGATATGAGGTTGCTTTGGCAAGTAAGGTGAAAATAAATCCAAAAGGTTTCTACAGCTA
Source organism: Leucoraja erinaceus (assembly GCF_028641065.1). NCBI lineage: Eukaryota > Metazoa > Chordata > Chondrichthyes > Rajiformes > Rajidae > Leucoraja > Leucoraja erinaceus. The sequence continues at coordinate 11,856,112 of NC_073399.1, read as the reverse complement.
TATTAATAGCAAAAGGATAACGAGGGATAAAATTGGTCCATTGGAGAGACAGAGTGGACAGCTATCTGCAGAGCCAAAAGAGATAGGGGAGATATTGAACAATTTATTTTCTTTGGTATTCACCAAGGAGAAGGATATTGAATTATGTGAGGTAAGGGAAACTAGTAGAGTAGCTATGGATACTATGAGTTTCAAAGTAAAAGAAGTACTGACACTTTTGAAAAATATAAAAGTGGATAAGTCTCCAGGTCCTGACAGGATATTCCCTAGGACATTGAGGGAAGTTAGTGTAGAAATAGCCGAGGCTATGACAGAAATATTTCAAATGTCATTAGAAACGGGAATAGTCCCCGAGGATTGGCGTACTGTGCATGTTGTTCCATTGTTTAAAAAGGGTTCTAAGAGTAAACCTAGCAATTATAGACCTGTTAGTTTGACTTCAGTGGTGGGAAAATTAATGGAAAAGATACTTAGAGATAATATATATAAGCATCTGGATAAACAGGGTCTGATTAGGAACAGTCAACATGGATTTGTGCCTGGAAGGTCATGTTTGACTAATCTTCTTGAATTTTTTGAAGAGGTTACTAGGGAAATTGACGAGGGTAAAGCAGTGGATGTTGTCTACATGGACTTTAGTAAGGCCTTTGACAAGGTTCCCCATGGAAGGTTGGTTAAGAAGGTTCAATTGTTGGGTATAAATGCAGGAGTAGCAAGATGGATTCAACTAAGTTACAGAGAAAGGTGGAATAAGTTAGGTCTTTATTCTCTGGAGCGCAGAAGGTTAAGGTGGGACTTGATAGAGGTCTTTAAAATGATGAGAGGGATAGACAGAGTTGATGTGGACAAGCTTTTCCCTTTGAGAATAGGGAAGATTCAAACAAGAGGACATGACTTCAGAATTAAGGGACAATAGTTTAGGGGTAACATGAGGGGGAACTTCTTTACTCAGAGAGTGGTAGCGGTGTGGAATGAGCTTCCAGTGGAAGTGGTGGAGGCAGGTTCGTTGGTATCATTTAAAAATAAATTCGATAGGCATATGGATGAGAAGGGAATGGAGGGTTATGGTATGAGTGCAGGCAGGTGGGACTAAGGGAAAATAATTGTTCGGCATGGACTTGTAGGGCCGAAATGGCCTGTTTCCGTGCTGTAATTGTTATATGGTTATATTATATGGTGAGGTGATAATAGTGAGAACAGCTGTAACTGTAAAATCAACCAACTAGCACCATAGAGTTCTACTGTTGGGGTAACATTGCCTGAGCATTACAAGTGCTAAGTAAACTCGGCTGTAGCCTTCCCTGCCCTTACCTCATCCGAAATCTGCATGCCACAGGAGCTTCAGTCTTTAGATTGGGCAGATTCTTGCTCAATGTTGGCAAAATGTGTTGCTTTGCAAAATATATCTGAAATTAATAATCATAACACTTTCATCGAAATAGGAAAAACTAAAATGTAGAAATGTGCCTGTTATACTTATCAGTGAAAAGCGATTCCTGAAAACTTAGCATCAGGGGACACTTTGTGTTCGAAAATCACTGGGACAAGCATTTTCATTCTGGCAATTTACTAATTAGATTCTATTGAATGCCTCTAATTTATACAATTTAATTTCACCTTTAATTTTTTAAATTATATTTATTGAATTAATTGAAAAGTGCTTTAAATTTCATGTTATTTTTTTAAATTGTAAGTAATGCAAGTTATGCCTCCTATTGTACCTTATCATTTAAGTATTCTCAGGCTTGCTTTTGCTCAAGGCCTTATGTGTCTGAACAAATTTTGGGAAGAACAAGTTTAAAATTGAATCTTTTAAAATGTTGGCAGCGGTGATTGCAATTCCATCCATGCAGCAGGCGCATTCAGTTGGGTGTGTACCAGTGAAAGCTGCTAAACTTTATAAATCCGATGCTGACTCATTGTGTTGGGTGTTGCTGTGCAGTCTCGTGAAATGAAGGATTGACAAATATTTATATAGTGTTCCCGAGGATATCCAAAACAACTTTGCAGCAATAAAATACTTCATAAATGCAGTCATTGTATGGTACAAGAACCAGAACTAGCTCCCACAAGCAACAGTGATGGAACAACCAGATGATCTGTTCCCATGAAGTTGCTTGAGGAATTAATATTGGCCAGGGGATAAATATTATCAAGGAGAATGTCACGGTCTTCTGAGTAGTGCAATGTAATCAACTATTACACCTTAGATGGTAGCTTTAATATCTCATTTAAAAGGTGAGATATCCAACAAGTCAGTATCCTATTTTTACTGCTCTGTCTGTTTAGATTTCACTGTATATTCCAGATTGAGGCATGAATCCATCTAACGTGAGAACACTGCTGCTTCCTTCTGAAAAATGATTACAATGTTATCTTAATTCCTTTTAAGATTCTCATTTTGTAAATTAAATTCCTCCGTCTCTTTCACTGCATTGTCTAAGGAGAAACTAGACCCCTAGTATTGTTACGGCAAAGGTTTATTAGTCTTGGAAAAGAACAGGCTGATTTAGGCCCAAATGGTTTTAAAGTAACTTGATCTACCGTGGTGAGATGTTTGTGCAGATGTTTGAATGTAGATCATCAGATAAAGTTATTCAACCTGCTTCCTTTCCAAAATACTATGAAATGTGTCTCTGATGATCTATTATTCAAGTAAAAGTGCTTTTATTGGAGTTATCTGTTGGAAGGAATAGGGTCCACATTTGCTGTTTAGCTTCCTTAAGCTGCTTATGCCTCTAGCATTATTGTTCACCAGGCTCAGCTATTTATGAATGCCACTAATCAAATAGCTTGTTTATTTTTTTTTAATTGATTGTCAGAATATTTGAACTTGCTGTGCACGACATGGGATTTGGTGGGTAGAGGTTTATTTAGTTAAGGCCAAATTCAATAAGAACGCAACTGTTCATAAAGATTTGTTGATTTTAGTGCCGTGTGGATCATGGTTTATGTAGCTCCATAGTTGGGATGGAAGCTTATGAGGAAGTTATTTTTCCATTTATTCTGCTAATGCTGATGGCTGGTTATCCCCACCCACTTGATTTTTATTTTTAAGTGACATAGTGTGATGTGGAAGTTGATTCTGTAAAACCATTCTGTACAAAGTGACTGGTAGATTTAGCTTCGCACATTGTTGTCCGTAGTTACTGTGGCACCCATACCAGTCAAATGATTATGAAGCATAAATATAAGTACAAAATAAATTGTGACTGCCAGTTGGAGAATCGGGATTGAATTAAATTGCACCAACTGTACCATTTTCACCATTCTTTTTGTGCTTCAGAAAACATGTTTTTAAGATCTTCATCCTCAAAGTCCTCCAATATCTACATGGTTTCTCAGTACTCAGTCTTTACTGATACAAATACCCATATGTATCTTCCTCATTGACACTAATAATCTCGTGTTCACTGTTACCTTTGCTCCGATTCATCCCTTCTCATGAGAATTTGTCTTCTCCGCCAGGCTTTTTAAAAAATTGTTCATACCTTCCAAAGGCCATATGATTGTTTTGTCCACTTGCTTTTGCTTTTCTGAATACCTAGTTATAAATTGCCACCAAAATAGTTCAGCAGAAGTGCTGTGCATGTGAGGAGTGCCATCCTTTATCCTTGTTACTTGGTTTATAACTTTTGCTGAATGGTATATCTCCACCCTTCATGTTTGAAGACAATCTAATTATTGTTCTTCCATTTTGTGATTATGTAACATTGCCACATGGTGCTACTTTGAAACTGTTGTAATATCACCTTACTGGCTGTAATCAATTCTTTATTTTTAAATGTCAGGAGATGAAAAATGAAACAAAAGCATTTAGTTGACTTTGAAAAAGATAATAATTAGTTAACTATCTGATGCACTTAAAATAATTCTTGAATTCTGTTATAAGGTACCAATTTTATTTGTGTCGGAGCCATTGAAAGCTCAAGTAAGTTTGCCACCTTTGAAGCTCAAACTATTTTCACTGATTTCAGAAAATGTGTATTCTGGCAATTGTGTGATTCAGAAATAACATCCAGTCATTATTCCCATTAATTTTTTTTGTACTTCCAGGCAGGTATGATACAATTTACATAATTACTATAAAAATGGAAATCTTACTCATGTCATAGGATGGCGAGTGCAGTTCAGGCGTGCTTCCGAATGCAAAGCTGCGCGACATTGTTGTGGCAGGGCTGAGGAAATTCACCAACTTTTCCTGAATTGAACATGTTTGATTCACACAACCGGTGATTAAACTGGGAAGTGAATTACTCCCTGTCCTTCACATTGACTACCACCAACTTCGGTGACCTTTCTTAAAAAGTAAGAGTTTGAATGATAAGGTTGTCATAGCTCGCGAACTGAATTAAGTATTTTTAATTCATTTCCTATACTGCAATGCAAAAGATTTAAGAAGGCATATAAATGTGCATTAGTAATTGCTCTTTGTCATTCTGCATGGAGAGTGGAGGACTGTTCAGAGAATTGAAGCGATTATCTTTTGAATTTTGTTTGATTGAGATCATGCAATGCTTCTGTTATAGTCCCTGCTAATTCCTTTGATGATTCCCCATTATAGATATAATAACCTTTCCTAAGTGATATCACGCATAATCACTTTTCAATGGGTACGTCCTTAGTCTAGAATATAGAAGCTTTACATTCTCTAAGTGACCGCGTGGGTTTCCTCCGGGTACTCTGGTTTCCTCCCACACTCCAAAGACATACAGGTTTGTAGATCTCGACCCAAAACGTCACCCAGAGATGCTGCCTGTCCCGCTGAGTTACTCCAGCTTTTTGTGTCATCTCAGATTTGTAGGTTAATTGGCTTTAGTAAAAATTGTAAATTGTCACTAGAGTGTAGGATAGTGTTAGTGTGAGGCAGTGATCGCTGGTCGGCTAAGACATGATGGGCCAAAAGACCTGTTTCTACACTGTATCTCTAAAGTCTTTGTCTTGCCAACATTAAGAGTAGGATTGTTGTTCTGGCACCCTACAACCAGATTATATATCTCCTTCCTGAACTCTGACTCATCGCTACCTGTTAGCTGTACAACAATGGAGGTATTGTCAGAGAATTTAAAGATGGTGTTGGAGCAGTGTCTAGCTATGGTCATGAGTATGGACAGAAGAGAGCAAGGGTCTGATGACACAACCTTAAGGTAGCCTTTGCGTGTGGAGCTGGTATTGTTGCCAATTTGTGCTGGTTGATTTCAACTGACGAGGCCATCCAGTTGCAAACACAAGATATCATTGTTGCTTCTTTATGAAGAAATAGTGTGTATACATTTCTATAAATAATCAGCACTTTCAGCCTGCCTGTGGATTCATGTTGCACCATTAAACCCAGAAAGAAATCATCTACTAACTGCAAATGTATGACATTTTTGTTTCCGAGTTGGGAATGACATAAAACACAGTGCAATGGATGAAATGATAGAGTCGCTGTCCTTTCACTCTGAAAACACTGAGAAACTCAGGAATAGCTGTAGAGTTCTAGCAGTTATCTGGCTGAAGTTTGTCGATCACTGCTTCTTGCATTGATAGCAATTTAGTGAATTGCTGTTAATTTAAAATCAGCAAAACCAGTTAATCTAATTGTCCTGCAGGATTTTGCACCCCACAAATGTTGCCTCCGTGGTTTCAAATTAATTTTGGGTCTGTTTGTAGGTTAGTTACCTAAAATTGGAGAATTTGTTGTTCATACTGTTGGGTTATAAACTGCCCAATTGGAATATGAGGTGCTGTTTCTCCAGTTTGCGTGTGGTCTCCTTCTAATGATGGAGGAGGCACAGGGCGGAAAGGTTAGTATGGGAATAGGAAAGGGAATTAAAATGATTAGCAACCAGGACATCCAGCAGACCTTGTGAAATATCGGAGAATGATGTGTTGGATGGGGCGACTGGTGGGGTGAAAGGTAAGGAGCAGGGGAACTCTATCCTTGTTCCGTCTGGGGCATGGGCCGCTGCAGCCCCCCACTTTTTTGGTTAGAACTGTTTCAATGTCTCTGGCTTTGGATGAGGCGCTGCTGTGCTCTGAGCAACCTGGTCGAGGGTGTTGGAGACCCCGGGCGGAGGGAAGGATGGAAGCAGAAGCAGCGGCGGGGCAGATGCGGATGGGGAGCTGGGTCTGGCGAGTGTTTGCCGGGCGGTCTGCAGCTCCGGCCATGGAGCAGCCTCAGTGCAAGAGTCCCGGGCTGTCGGAAGCGTTACGCCGCTGCCGTGAGAGTCTCTGCACCGAATTCACCCTGGTGACCAGCATGGACCAGGCTGCGGCTTGGTGCATCCTGGAGGACAGCTAATGGCTGCTGGAAGTGGGTACCAAGCACTGGGTAAAAGCAGTGGAAGATAGTGGCCTTCAAATGGGGGTGGTTGGAGAGAGCATCCTGCTTGCCTGCTAGAATTTCACTTGCTGTAACTGCAGGGAAAATGTTCCCAATGTGGGGGGAGTCCAGAACCAGGGGTCACAGTTTAAGAATAAGGGGTAGGACTGAGATGCGGACAAACTTTCCTCATCCGTAGAGTTGTGAATCTGTGGAATTCTCTGCCACAGAAGGCAGTGGAGGCCAATTCTCTGAATGTGTTCAAGTGAGAGTTACATTTAGCTCTTGGGGCTGGCGAAGTCAAGGGATATGGAGGAAATAACAGGAAAGGAATACTGATTTTAGATGAACAGCCATGATCATACTGAATGGCAGTGCTGGCATGAAGGGCTGAATGGCCTATTCCTGCTCCTATTTTCTATGTTTCTATGCTTGAGTATATGGCAATAAAACTCGACCACCTGATTTTGAAGCATTCATGCATGGTGGTATAATGTAGTCATAGAGTGATACAGTGTGAAAACAGGCCTTTCGGCTCAACTTGCCCACACCCACCAACATGTCCCAGCTACAATACCTGCTTTGGTCCTGTCCTATCCATGTATCAGTCTAACTGTTTCTTAAATGTTGGGATAGTCCCTGCCTCAACTACCTCCTCTGGCAGCTTGTTCCATGCACCCACCACCCTTTGTGTGGAGAAAGTTACCCCTCAGATTCCTATGAAATCTTTTCCCCTTCAGCTTAAATCTGTCCTCTGGTCCTCGATTCACCTACTCTGGGCAAGAGGCTCAGTGCATTGAAATGTATCTTTCCAATGCATTTTAGATTTCTCAAAAGTCTTACCTTAAAAAAATCATTGTTTACACAAACATATACCTCCTTTATTAATGCCATGGTTTGATGATTCTAAATTCAAATCAAAATGAAATATACGTCAAAAGGAGAACGCACACTTTCAAAATACTCTTTTCCCTGAGCAAAACATAATTTGTATGACTTTGCAAAATCAGGAAATGCTATGATTATTTTTCTAACTACAAACAAAAAAAAAGCACGAAGTTATAACACATTTAAGATTTTTTATCCTGTCAAATATTCTGTACCGTGGAAGGCACTGGCGTCGATCCGGGGGGGGGGAGGAGGGCGGATGGGGAATATATCCCCCCCACTTTTTGAGGTGGGGCATGGCCTGTATTATTATCCCCCGGAGGTCAAGCAATAACAAAAATAATAATCACCTGCTCCTATCTCATGTAGGCCCTACATTATCATAAAAATACTTCAAACAAAAAACATTGAAATCATATCTACAATGCACTAAAACATGATTTTAATACATCAAATTTCAAAAAGTCCATACCGTGGGAGGGGGTGCACCCCGTTCTCACACCCACCCCCAAGGCTAGTGATCAGTGATTGCTCAGCTTCCCCACTTTCAAAAACGCTCTGCAGCCCCTATATGGGGTGGGGGAAGTGAGAGCTGAACTAAGGGACATGGAGGAAATGTGGATTAGGGATCCATCTATGATTGCAGGGAGGAAGTCCCATTTGCTAAATAAAAAGGACATCATGTCCTCATTGAAATGATTTACAGTTGTGTCAAGCCACATCTCCAGATTTACTAGGTGTCAAAACTGCGTGAGCTTAGAATTACTTATTTAGTTTATCACGCAGACAACTGAAGATGAACGATTGAAAGAATATCAGGACACCTATGCCTGGATCAAGATGGTGATCGCTCCGCTCTATGATCTTTGGTGGTGATGATTTAGGCTTCAGATTTCCCCACATAACTTCAGGGAACAGTAGGAAGTTGCTGAAACCCCATTAGACTCTACAAGTCTTGTGTTGGAGCAAAAAAGATGGTCAGAATTTCGGTATTTCAAAGTTTACACAGAGGTGATTCAGCTCATTAGTCTGCCCTCCCTGCACATACATAGCACATCATTGGATTAAAGAGCCGAAGGCATGGTGCATTCTCTCGTTCATTGTTTCTCCAGTTTTTCCTCCAGATTCCTGCATCTATAGTCTCATGTTCCTCTGTGAAACAAATAAACTGGGAATGCATAGTAGGCCAGAATCGGAGGTTTGCAAGAATCTTGGCAAATTTGTGGAGATGGGGAATGGTATGACCATGTTAGAATCGAACCAAGAGAATTTAAAATCACCAGACCTGGACACAATGCATGACATCAAGTGAAGGGATTAAATCCAAAGTTTCTATAACTGTGAGGGTTTGTAACTTAAGATATACCGATGACTTCATTAAGTGACATTGCGTTGTTTTGTGACATGATGTTGCAAATGTATTCATTGTATTGTATCTTCATTAAGTGAAATGGGGAAGTAGTAGTGGTTTCACACCTATCTATTAACCTTTTGAGATGTGTGAAAATATTATTGTTGTTAGCACAGGGTACTCTGAGAAAAATTGGTATCACTTTAACAATGGAAACATCATGTGTAGATGCTGAAATCTGTAGCAAAAACACCTCAGTGGATCAAGCAGCATTTGTGGAGGTAAAGGGATAATTGACATTTCAAATTATGACCATGCACCAGGACTGAGAGTGTAAAGGAATCGTCGCCAGTATAAAGAGATACAAAGAGGGATGAGATTCTAGGTGACAGGTGGAACCAGGGGGAGTTGGGTGCTGATTAGTTGGAACTACATAGGGGAAGGGGAGGTTGGAGACAGGTGGAAGTGAAAAGGAGCCAAGTCTGTTTAATTACCATGTGCACTGGAAGCAGAACAATAAAATCTTTACTTGCTGTAATTTTACAAGCACATCAATGCAACAATAACAACAAACAATTCATTGTATTATTGTTAATTGTATATTAACGAGGTATACTGGATAACCAAACTATAATAGTGCAAGCCATAACACAATCTATAAAAAGTAGTTTTATAGTAGTTAGATGCTGAGGTATGGCTCTGGTTGGGATTGTGCAGTTCAAGAGCCATATGGTTAATGAAAAGAGGGTTTTCTTGAACCTGGAGATAACTGTTCTCCAGCTCCTTTATCACCTTGCCAATGGTAGCAGCGAGATGAGAGCGACACCAGGTATTAGCTGCTGCCTCTTCAAGCCTTTCCTGTAGATGCCTTCGATGCTGGGGAGGTCAATACCCGTGGTGAGTTAGGCAATGTCCACCACTTTTTAAGTGGAATCGGATGCGGGAGGGGGATAGGAAAGACGGGCCGAAGAAAATAAATCTAGGAGGCTAGGTGTGTCGGTGTAGGGCAGATGGCGTGGGATAGGAGGGAAAGAGAAAAGGAAACATTACTTTTCCATGTTCTCCAGAGATGCTGCTTGACCTGCTGAGTTTTACTAGCTCTTTGTGTCCTTTTATGTAAACTAGCATCTGCAGTTCATTGTTTCTACAAAGGTCAAGAGAACCGAGGTGGACTGGTAGGAGTTGAGAAAAAACATGGGTTGAGTGGGTTACCTAAAAGTTGAACATTTTAGTACTCATGCCAAATGGAATATGAGGTTTTGTTTTTTTTTAAATCAACTTTGTGTTTGGCCTCATTGTGGCAGTGGAAAATGCGGTTGATATACAGGTCAGTGTGAGAATGAGAGAGTAGTGGGGCTACAAAAGTCTTTGTTGATGCCTTTGTGGTAGCAATGGAACTGCCATGTAGGGTGCAATGGAGACTCTTTCAAGGTTGGATTCACTTTTTTGTTCATGGAACTGATCACTTTGGATAATATGGTCTTCATACTCTGACCAAAGTTCTGTCAAATAATGGAGCGTGATTCATCTAATAGGACTTGCACAAGTTTGCTAGCAAATTTCCCAATGCAGCTGGCCTTTGAAAGTCGATGTCCAAAGTTATCTTTGGTAGCCTGGGTCTTTTGAAGCCAACATCTCTGCCTTTGAAAGCAGACCTATTGAATAATTTTGCCCTTGGGCTACTTAACATCTTCGGACATCCTGTATCCCTGCCTGCCTTAACTATTCATAATGTGAGGGAATATCTGGTCATGTAGCCCCCAATGTTCTTATGATGCCATTCATTGAGCAAATGCTTACTCTGATTAGATTTCTAGACCATAGACAAGAGACAATAGGTGCAGGAGTAGGCCATTCAATGTGATCATGGCTGATCATTCCCAATCTGCACCCTGTTCCTGCCTTCTCCCCAGATCCCCTGAGTGCGCTATCTTTAAGAGCCCTATCCAGCTCTCTCTTGAAAGTATCCAGAGAACTGGCCTCCACCACCCTCTGAGGCAGAGAATTCCACAGACTCACAACATCTTTGTGTGAAAAAGTGTTTCCTCATCTCCGTTCTAAATGGCTTACCCCTTATTCTTAAACTGGGGCCCCTGGTTCTGGACTTCCCCAACATCTGGAACATGTTTCTGCCTCTAGCATGTCCAAACTCTTGAAGAAGTGTTTCGACCCGAAATGTTGCCTAATTTCTTCGCTCCATAGATGCTGCCTCACCCACTGAGTTTCTCCAGCATTTTTGTCTACCTTCGATTTTCCAGCATCTGCAGTTCCTTCTTAAACCTTAATAATCTTATATGTTTCAATAAGATCCCCTCTCATTCTTCTAAACTCCAGAGTATACAAGCCCAGCCATTCCATTCTCTCAGCATATGACAGTCCCGCCATCCTGAGAAATAACCTTGTAAACCTACGCTCATTCCCTCAATAACAAGAAGGTCCTTCCTCAAATTAGGGGACCAAATCTGCACACAATACTCCAGGTGTGGTCTCACTAGGGCCCTATACAACTGCAGAAGAACCTCTTTGCTCCTATACTCAACTCCTCTTGTTATGAAGGCCAACATGCCATTCACTTTCTTCACTGCCTGCTGTACCTGTATGCTTACTTTCACTGACAAATGAACCCCCAGATCCCTCTGTACTTCCCCTTTTCCCAACTTTGCACCATTTAGGTAATAATAATAGCTGAGATTTGATTCCTGCTTTGAATTTATAATTTTTACAGCTTCTTCTTGCGAATGGCGTGCACAGCCTAAAGTTGTCGGACAACTTGTTCTATTTGATCTTATTTGATTGTGCACGCCAGGTTGATTGCACGGGCAGGGCAGACCACATGAAGGTTGCAATCTCTCGCCCCAATTTTTACATAATTATCAAACACAGGCTGTCTTAAAGAAGGGTCCTGACCCAAAACATTGCCCATTTCCCTCCACAGATGCAGAATTCCTTCAGCAGTTGTTTTTTTTTGCTCAGGATCCCAACATCTACATTCTCTTGCGTCTTCATGCAATTGTTATGATTTTGAATGAGGTTGATGACATTAAAATGTTGCATTTTTTTTCTGGTAGGTGTAATATTGATTGAAATCTAGTTGTAACAGTTGCAAAATCAAGATTAGATAAATTGAAATTAGAATATTGGGAACAATGAAGGCAACCTGGAGAATATTTGAGAACAATTCCTTCTGCCCCTCAAACATTGCAAATTTGCAGCTTATAAATGGATGGTTACTCTCTTATTTTAATAATATCTTGAGTAAAATTAGTTTGCCATATTATAATGCCGACAGTGAACAAATATTTGCAAAGCCAATTAATAACTTGAAATATCAGCATTTTGCAAGTATTGATTATAATAACTAACAAATTCAACTGGCAGAATAATAATTGGCCTGTCTTCTTTTACAAACATTTAAGGACAGATTAAATTGCAGTCAATATTTCTGTTTCATAGCAACACATTTCTATTCTGCACTTGACAAAGTCAGAGCATTCAACCATATTTTCAGTCGAAATAAACACTGCAAAAAAATGCAGAAAATAAGATACCTACTGTTTGTGGAGGCTATTAAATTACATTTTGATTCTGTTATTTAACATTTTACCAGAGTTCTACTTTTCAGAAGTATGTCAATTCACAATTTTGAGTTTATTCATTGAACTTTAAGATTCTACATTTATCATATACAGTGTTTGGTTGTCGGGTTGGGAAGAATAAGTAATTATTATGCAAGTAGACTGCTTGGAGTTCGGTCTGTTTTTTCTCTCAAGGTTGCATATTACTAAACACAATGTCATCCTTGAGCAACCTACAGTGGGGTACCTTTTACAATATTTTTTTTATATTGCAAGAACAAAAACAATCCTTCATTCTTGAGTGGTTTACTTGGCACAGATGTTAATACAGCTGAAAATGTGTGATTCCGAAAAAATAAGTGTCTAATAACCATGCCAAGTCATCCTAACTTAATAAATTGCTGGAGGTGCATAGTGTGAGATGTGAGAAGAATGCAGAGAGTCATCAGGGGAATATAGATAAGGTGAAGTGTGTAACTACACAAATTGGAATATGTAGAAAAATGTCAGGTCATCCTCTTCCTCAGAGGAAGTCTCTGCCTCAGAGAGAGGTGCAGGCCGGTTCTCTGGATACTTTCAAGAGAGAGCTAGATAGGGCTCTTAAAGATAGCGGAGTCAGGGGATATGGGGAGAAGGCAGGAACGGGGTACTGATTGGGGATGATCAGCCATGATCACATTGAATGGCGGTACTGGTTCAAAGGGCCAAATGGCCTATTCCTGCACCCATTGTCTATTCAATGAAGAAAAATAGAATGCAGAATGCTTTATATAAATGGTGACAGGGTAAAGGTTTTGGTGTTCAGGAGAATCTGGATATCTTTGTGCAGGGATGACTAAAGTTGGTAGACCAATAAACAGCTGAGAAGATAAATGGAAAATTGGCCTTTATTGGAAGAGCATTTGAATGTGAGAAGAATATCTTCGAATTACTTGGAGCCCTGATGCCCTGATGAGGATCTGGAAGAGGTATCTATGCCTAAGGAGGGTTATATTTACAAGAGAGGAAGTGCCCTGATGATTCGTGGGATTGATTCCTGAGATGGTGGGTTTTACATCTGAGGAGGGCATAAGCAGACTTGATCATAACTCTGAAATTGAGGAGCATGAAGATGGAAATGTCTTTACCCAAAGGATGGTGAATCGTTGGATTTATTTTTCCAAGAACACGCGATAGGCACAATTTGAGCATATTCAAGATTGAGGTTAATAGATATTGTACAAGGTTAGTGCGGGAAAGTGAATAGATGAAAAAGATATAGAAACAAGGAACTACAAATGCCGGTTCACAAAAGTAGACACACAGTGCTAGAATAGCTCAGTTGGTCACGAAGTATCTTAAGAAACCATGAATAGATGATGTTTTTGGTCGGGACCCCACTCTTGACAGATTGTGGGAGGTGGGAGGAGAGGAGGATGAAGCCTGGCAAGGTAATAGGCTGACACAGATGAGGAGGATTTTAGGTTCTGTTTCACTAGAGGAACTAGCACATAACAATAAAATGGTTATCAAATGCTGGGTAGGGAACATATTCAAGAATTTATGATGTGATTTATTGTGTGAATTCTCTTCTGATGAACATTTCTGGCGTCAGTCATGCGTAAAATGTTTTAATTTGAAATCAGTATTGATTTGCAGTTTGCAGAGGGGCTGGTACTGCGATTTATCTGAAAAATAAGTACACCTGTTTAATATTATTTTACAGTGTAATGTCCAGATTGAGATTCATCAATGCATGTTAATCAGCAGTGAAATATTACTTTTTATGAATTTTTAAATTTAACAGATCAAAGAATCCATTTAATAAATTTAAATGTCCCATGGTGTGATAATTAAAATTCTAATGTGTAACATTTATTTATTTATTTGATTCTTTATTTCGAACAGAATAAAAGAATAAAAAGCAAGTGTGAAACAGCATACAAAAAACAAAACAAGAATATTTATAAAGTGTCATAAACAATATCTATAAATAAATGAAATCGTATGTGTCCGAAAAGGAGCAGGAAGAAGCCAAAGCTTATTAATTCCCACCCCTTATTCAACTGCTTATAATGATCTTATACAAATATAGCAGCTATATGTACACCAGCAGCTATATGTACACCAAATTATTTACATTTATACACTAATCAAATATTTACAAAGCCATGCAAAAAAGAGAGAAAAAAATGAAAAACAACAGGACCCTCATATACTATACAGTGTCTTAGTCATATATATACAACCCATCACCCTATAATCACCCTTCCCAATACAATCAGTATAACAAATATCCCACTCACAATCACCTATCCTCATCCCAATATCCTTTAAAAAAAAATGTTTTTGTACAACTTTTTAAACTGAATTATGTTTGTGCTAAGTTTTATCTCCTGTTCCAGACCATTCCACAAATTCACACCAGATTGCTATGCACATACTTTTAAGAGTTGTTCTGACATTGAGTTTTTTAAAATTATGTTCCCCTTTCAAATAATACCCACCCTGTCTTTCCATAAACAGTTTTTGTATATTTCTTGGAAGTATACATCGATTATTAATAGCATTCTTTAAAGTTTTATAATTATGCTTTAGAAGTGGGAAACAAATCATTAAACAGCAATTAAACAGCAATTTAAGATTCTATCTTAAATGACGAGTCATGCAGTTTTCACTCCCTGCATGGACATTGTTCGAATCATAATGCAGTGCTTGGTGCAATCATGATGAATTGTATTCAATGAAATCTCGTGCTTCTTTCCTCCCACTCTGTTTGATGTGTTGTACTGATATTTTTAGAAGGAAATGATGGGCTGCCTGAGAATCCTTGGGTATTTATTTAATCTCCAATTTGAGCAATTTATTGCTTCATGTGGAAACCAAGAATGTTTAGTATTGTACTGTAGGTAGAAAGATATGTTGTCAATATTACCAATATAAATAGAGGTCATGGATAAGGATTTGCATTTATGCCCACATTTTTTCACACAAAGGGTGGTGAATGTATGGAACAAGCTGCCAGAGGAGGTAGTTGAGGCAGGAACTATCCCAACATTTAAGAAGCAGTTAGATAGGTACATGGATAGGACAGGTTTGGAGGGATATGTACCAAATGCTGGCAGGTGCGACTAGTGTAGCTGGGACATGTTGGCCGCTGTGGGCACGTTGGGCCGAAGAGCCTTTTGTACACTGCATCTCTCTATGACTCTTGACTCTATGACACAGCTGTCCCCTGTATTCGCTAGATTTTGCTTTATTTCACATCAGCCCAACTTAATGAAACATATTTAACCACAGGTTAATTGGCTTTATTTCTGACTGTTGCTAGGGTATCAAAAGCTAATTTGGTGCACAGTATTGCTAATAAATTTATTATTATGTTATTTATTATATACGATTTTATTGCCATGCTTCTGACCAGGCCAATAAAATTGACATCACTGTAGCAAAGCAATAATGGTATTGGTTTATTATTGTCGTGTATACTAAGATGCAGTGAAACGCTTTATTTTTGTGGTACGCAACTAAATCAGATAATACTATTCATGGATGCAATTAAGCCCCAAGCACGTATAACAGAAAGAGCAAGGAAAAAATACCAAAAGGTAGAGAATATGGCTTCACAGCATTGCAGTATAACAGTTCCAGAGAAAAAGTCCAGAGAAAAAGGGTGAAAAAGGTGTAGGAAAGAACTGCAGATGCTGGTTAAAATCATAGGTAGACACAAAATGTTGGAGTAATTCAGTGGGTGAGGCAGCATCTCAGGAGAGAAGGAATAGGTGACGTTTTGGATTGAGACCCTTCTTTAGGGTGAAAAAGATCCTTGATTATGTTGACAGCTTTCCCGAAGCAGAATAAATCAATGGTGTCTTGTCTGTGTGATGGACTGGGCTACATCCACAACTCTGCAATTTCTTGCAGTCCTGGGCAGAGCTGTTCCCAAACCAAGCTGTGATTCAACACGATGGCATGCTTTCTACATTGCATCCGAGCTGGACTTCATTAGGCAAAAGTCACCTCTGAGTTTAAGTGCCCAAAATTTTTCTGTGTTCTGTTTGTCGTAAGGCCTTGTTAATCAATAATATATGGTGGGGTTAGGTGCAGGAACATTGACTGGGAGATGGCAGGTTATCTCTATATAACAAAAAGTATTTGTCTTGTTTGTGCCCACGATATGTCTGTTTCAATCTGGTTAATTCCCATCTTCTTCTAAATGCTAGGCCAAAGCCTTCTCATTTTCACACATCCTACTCACATTTTTCCCCGTGGTGGCGATAAACATCTTCCCGTCGCATTTCCACCTATATTTCTGAAGTTATTCATCATTGAAATTTTAAAAACAGCCTGATTTCTTCAAACTCGCCCATTTTAGAAAAAAATCCAAGTGACGTCACAATGCACTCGCAAGGCAGTATGGGCCACTCCGGATGGGAGAGGCACTCTAGCGCTCCCACTCCCTCCTCCACCTCCCCCCCACACCCTCCCTACCTCCACCTCCCACCACCACTCCCCCCCCCCCACCCCCCTTCCAACCCCCCACCGCCCCCTTCCACCCCCTCCTCCCCACCCCCTGCTCCCATCCTCCCTCCACCTCCCCCACACCCTCTCTCCCACAACCCCCTCTCCCCCACCACCTCTCCCCTCACCACCCCCTCCCCCCCCACCACCCCCTCCCCCAGACAGGCAACATCTTTGAAGAATAGCCTGAAGAAGGGTCCCAATATGAAACATCACCTATCCATGTTCTCCAGAGATGCAGCCTGACCCTCAAAGTTACTCCAGCACTTTGTATCTTTTTGTATAAACCATTATCTGCAGTTACTTGTTTTCATAATATAATACTAAATTGGTTTCTTATCTATGTTATTTATCATTTAGAAGTTGTACTTTCGACAAAGGAAAAGGAGTTGAATATTTAATATACATCACTGTTACCAATGATTAGTGAATGAAACAGATAATATGACATCTAAAATCCTATGGTCTTGCATCTGGTTCAAGATTCAAGAGAGTTTATTGTCATGTGTCCCAGATAGGACAATGAAATTCTTGCTTTGCTTCAGCACAACAGAATATAGAAGGCATGAAAACAGAACATATGGCATGAATATAGAACATTAGTTGTCACATTAGTCCAGAATGTGAACTGGAGTTGTGGAATGCAAGCGGGTGTGTGGCCAGGGCTGAGATCTCGACTGTCTGACGCACCAGGTGTCAGGATCGTGGGCCAGCAATGTCTCTGGTTTCAGGTTACAATGTGAACATAGAACAGTACAACAGAGTAACAGGCCCTTATGCCCAAACGTTCTGTGCTGTTCTTAATTATTTTACTTTTTCCCCTCCCTTTTTGAACGAATGGGTTATGGAGTCGAAGGTTGCTGTTCATTCTTGGATGATGGTTCGCCAGAGTTTCCTGTCCTTGGCATTGGTTTCCCAATTGTCAATGTCGATTGCACATTTCTTCATGCTGGCTTTGAAGGATACTTTGAATCTCTTCTTTTGTCCGTCTCCTTTACGTTTGCCTTCTTTGAGCTGGGAGTAGAAGGTTTGCTTTGGTAGACACTCGTCTTCCATCCGAACAACATGACGACCCATCTTAGTTGGTTCTTGATGATGAAGGCTTCGATGTTAGATTTTTTGCTTCATCCAGCACGCTGACATTGGTTCTTCTGTCTTCCCAACTGACATCGTTGATGGAACTTTTCAAGTGCTTTCAGATGGCGTCAGTATGGTGTCCAGGTTTCTGATGGTCATGGAGTATGAAGATTTAGAATTTGTTCATGGAGAAACTGCCTCGCTGGGATGTTCTATTGACAAAGTGAGAGGTATATATATTGACCTTAATGATTCAAAGGAAAGAATAAACTTTTTTGTGAAGAAATTATGAGCTGTTTTCTTTTTAATGGCAGATTTTGGAGAAAAATTGTAGGATGTCATGTAATGCAAAAGGTCAAAACTACTCTTATGCATGAAATAATTATTATCAGTATATAAAAGCTGTTTAGACAGTGTATATAAAGCTATTAAAGGCATGGTTGATTCTGTGCCTTTGATCCTTGCTCCTTTGATGGCCCATTGTAAATAGCACTCAACCCCAGGTAACTTTATTCACTTTTATCTAACCTTTTATATGTTGTACTTCAGTAACTGTCTGTCGCCATGAATTTCAGAATGATTCCATTATTTATTGTTTTGTGTGGTCTACGTTGTTCCATGCTCACTGCTTCCAGGTATTCCCTGAATGTAGTAATCACTTTTTAATTAAATCTTCAATTCTTAATCTTTCTGATCATCAATAAGTTTGAAGGTAAATTGTACTTGTTCCACAGTGATCATTGTGAAGTCATGTTCAGTATCTTGATTTAGTTTCCAGTGAGCGAACCTGCTCATATTAAATCATGAGAATGATAAACATGCAATTTAAAATTGGACATTTGATATTGAATTTCTGTAGAAGCGTCAAATTCTTGGATTGAGCTATTAAAACTTCTGAAAGGCATACCATTTAATTTAAAATGTTATCTGTCAAGAACTATTGCAGTGTTTTTTACTTTTTTTCCCTGTTTTAAATCTGAAAGATCTCATAACACAACTTAAATGACATTTGGAAAAGTTAAGGGCCTGTCCCACTTAGGCTATTTTTAGGCGACTGCTGGCGACTGTTATAGTCGTAGCAGGTCACCGAAAAAACGACGAATGGACCCCCCCTTCGACATAAAATTTGAAATAGAATCATTACTTTAACAACAAAAAAAATCGAAGTCAGCACCAGCGATAACCTACGTTAACCTGGCGAAAACCTACGTTAACCTGGCGACAACCTACGTTCACCTGGCAACAACTATGACAGCACCTACGTCAGGAGAAGTAAAGCTACGCTCATTGGCGTCAAACCCACAGTCGCCGACTGTCTCTGAAAATGTTTCAACATGTTGAAAATCCAGTGGCGACCAGAAAGACGATACGACCCTTTGGGCGACGGAGGAGACTACTCACGACCATACAGGCGACACCCCGGCGACCATGTGGCGACAGCCTAGTCGTCTGTTGTCGCCTAAAAAATAGCCTGAGTGGGATAACCTGAATAGCCTTGACAAACTGCCAGCCTGGAAGTGCAACACTTGCACAATATTCAACTGGAACACTATGAGCATCAATAGCTAGTTGATGTAAAGCAATTCCATTTCTATTCCAAGGGATTTAGCAGATCTGGGTGATTCCAGCTAGCGGAAAACATTGGATGATTAAACAGATTGGAAATTTCAATAAACTAGTCGAAAACACATTCCCAACTCAACCATAAAATGATGAATAAGAAATTTGAATATTGATTCATTTGCATTCTTTGCACAACTATTCAATTGTTTAAATCCTATTGAATTTTATGAAGAAAATTGCAGAAATTATTCTTCAAAGAAATCGTGACTGCAAATAAGAATATCATGGATTCTATCAAAGTAAAGAGCTCTTCTAGTGAAATTTGTAGTAAAACTTAGAGCCTGTCTTTTATTGCATCATGTAATGTTTTTTCCCCCCTCAGATTTCAATGATGGACACTGGTATTTACTGGAGGCAGCTCCATATTTAATTGATATGGGATTAATATGGGAAGGCCCTATTTATGTTCAAGAATTGTGCTGCCATAGATAAGATTCCAATTGCTAACATAGTACAGGGGCTTTGCATGCCAATTACAAAGTGCCATGAATCAATTTAGGTTGCTCCATGGCAAACGATTTAAGTATAAACGCTCAATTTTCTGGTGCTAGGAAATTTCTTCCCTGTGGTATTTCATTTTATCTGTGTATTTTGTTTCTACCACACGGATATTGTTAACACTTTGAGCAAAGATGGTGCATAATTAACTGATGTAGTGACAGTGCCATTTCTAAATCGGAAAGAGGTACAAAATAATGGGTAATGCCTGTTCCTTTGAAAATGTGGTTTCCATATTTTAAAGGAGGACTCCTTTGCAGAACAATTGACAGGGAATTAGAACTTGTTATGCAATCATTTGGAGAGTGGAGATGTGGAGATGCATCTTAAGGCATTGTGGCAAGATATCTTGGAACAATTACATGCTGTGCCACAATGTTTGAAAACCCTGCCTAAACTATAAATAAACTTGCTATGTCAGGGGCTGTGCATGAGTGCTGGATGCTGTCTGTTTTCATAGATACACAATAGTCATAGTTTTCTTGCCTGCTGAGAGCTCCCTTTATTTTGGTATTGCACACTGTATTTCAGGGTCTATTTTAAACCAGTGGAAACATTTTGTGAAAGCTCTTTCAAGGAAGAGTGTTTGGAAAGGTATGTATTTGATTTTGTGCTCTCTTTTTCCTTTACAGTAGCAAATTCAATTAAATAAGTGTGTTTAGTGTAGAAACAATAGTAAGAAGTTTCACTTCCGTGTGTTATGTGGGCTATCTGTGATGCAGCCAATTCCTTGCTCCTTGGGAGTTAATTGTAACAGCGTCTTCACTTCTACAACCGATCAGAACGATTGGAAATGCTGAAACGAGTCATAGGAAGGGAGGAGGGAAAAAAAGCTTTGGCAGACACCAAGTGAAGCTGCTTTATGTTCTGTAACTTTACAAGAGATGAATAAATGCTCATTGTAAAATGAATGTGTGTGATTGTAAAAATTATAAAATTATATAATAATAAAAACATTAATATAAAAATGATCTGCACGTGCATCCCACTGTTTTGAGGGAGAAATGGCTTACTCCTGAAATTGATGATCATTTGAGTGGCATGTATCCTGTTAAGCATAACCAATACTTTAACACATTGTCAATAAATCGGCAAAATATAAATAATCCAGATTCAAATTATAGTCTTCTGTTAAAAATTAGATTTGTATGGTTCTTTTTACTTTAAAAACGGAACGATCAGAATCACATGTTGTGCAGTTATTCTTTTAAAGCAAGTCCTAGTGGTAATCCCCTTTTTCTTTTATGTGGGTTTTTTTGTTATGAACACCATAATCTTATTTTCTGGCATTTTTTGTTTAAAAAAAATCTTTTGTTACAAAACTGATGGTACATTTATATAGGATGTAACAGAATTGAGTTGCTAGGCAACAGTGAACATGACACCAAAAAGGTTTAGAAGGTGAACGTAAAATCCTCTTTTACAATTGACATCCAGGAAGAACATTATATGGAATGGGGCTGAAGGAAGGGGTTTGCTTGGCGGTGGAGTTGGTCATGTATTTAATTCAGAATTATTGTTTTTGCTTAACTGTAGCCTGGGTTGTGCTTGCTTCTGTGTGTACCTGATTGGTTGTGAAGACCGAGGCAGGTTGTCAGGCTGTGACGTTATAATACTTGATAATTTGGAAGTATTTTCCCTGGATGTGTGGCCAGTAAAATGCGATTACTGACAGTCTGCAGGATTGGTGCATTATTAGACAGTCATATGGTTTCCCTCTATATATAGCAATTCCGTGTTTTTCGTGAGAACTTCAAGACTGCCTGACGGCCAGTGAGATTAAATGATCTTGTGAAGACTCTGAGGAGAAAAGCCAGAGCTACTGAAATAAATGTATTCGACAGCTCTTGGATTACAAAAACGTTGAACCGAATGATGGGGACTGTCAGTGAGCTCTGTGCATCCAGTTTCCAAGCTTTCCTGCGTCCAAGTGTAAATGCCAAATCAGGTATGTTTGAACAGCTTTGTGACTGAAGAGAAATATTTTGCTGTGTAAGTCTAGTGTTGATTAAAAGTGAATGGAAGGAAGTAACCATATTGAAGTCACTGGAATGGACATAATGTAATATCTCCCAAACAAGACTCGTCGTTATCTGCTTTATCCTAATCTTTTAGGATGATTGTTATTGTAAGCATTCAATACAGTGTTCAATTGTATATTTGTTATGGCATATGAGTCTATGGAACACCAAAATGGAGTGGAAAAGATGTGGTAAAGAGTACTTTCATGTGTCTTTAACATTTCATTTGGAGAAATGAAAATAAAAAATGAAAATGATTGCATGATTTGCACAAGAAAATTAGGTTTGTTCCTCCAGTGATTTTGTGGAATTTATTTCCAATATAGGCTTCTTTCTGTGCAGCTCTGGGATCCTGTGTCCCGAAACAGCTGAAATCCTGCTGGAAATGTTACTGCTTTGTAGTTTTTCATTAAAGTTTCTTACTGTAACCTGCGTCGCCTTGTAATCTTCACATTTTTGCCTCCTCAAACTAATTAAAATAAATAGAGATTGTGTCTTGAAAGGAACTGTTGGTGTCAACATTTCCAGTTGACGACAAATGAATAACTTCATTGAAATGTGATTTTATTTAAAAGCCATAGTTTAGCAAAAACATAATTTAAAAAAATCGTTGTATAATAGAAACTGACAGTTGACACTTAGCATTGTTGCAAATATTCTGTATTGGTATTCAGTGTATGATGCATTAAATAAATTCTCAAAATATACTTGATTTTGTTAAGATTGTTAGTTCTGTAGTATGCAGTATGCCTGATTCACTCATGTTGCAATAACCCACGGTGGAGACCATATGGCTGGTTCTAAAGCAGCTGGGATGCAACCAATTGTCCCTTGGCATATGAAGGTTTTTCTTGCCTGGATTTAATAAGTATATTTCAAATATTTTGCAGAAAAATGGGTAAAACATGTCTCTGGTGACAGAGTGGTAGTCAAATATGCTGTCCATGCTGTTGCTACGTTCAAGTAACATATTAAACACCATTCCAAATGCATACAGCCGTAAATTAATTAATTTAAAGGAAACGATCAGCGCTGATACTGAGTAAACTATAAATAACAGTGTATGCAGCAAGAAGATCTTCAACATATTCAGTCAGAACTTTCCAATTTTTTGGGAAATTCTGATGTAGCAGAACTAGCTCTAACCTTCTGAGCCAGAGCCTGCCAACAAATACAGATTTCATGTAGTTAATAAATAAACATTACACATACCATGTAAAATAGGAGAGGTCATTCACCCCTTTTGAACCTGCTCTACAATTTAATGATTGCCAGATGGTCATCTCAATACCATATTCCCATTCTCCACATACGTCTCAATGCCTATTGCTTCTCCAAATGTATCTCTTTAAATGTGTTAGTAACGTGGCACTACAGCCTCTGTGGTAACAAATTTCACAGCTTCTTTACTCTGAAGAAAAGTCTCCTCATCTCAGACCTAAGCCCCCTGCCCCATAAACCTGAGCCTGTGGCCTCTCCTAGACAACCCAGGGAAATATCTACCACACAGAGCTGACTATTTTGTAAGTTTCAATTGGACCCTTCATATTATTAAACTCTAATAAATAGAAATGTGCAAATTCTCCTCCTATGGTAATTCCACCATGCCATGGTGAACCTCAGATTAAGTTGGGTCTTTCCCCTTTTCCTTTTCTGTTTATGATTCAATGCTATTATTGATTTCACTACTACTTCATTGCAAAATGTGAACTGCCTTGCAAAACTATCCCAAAGATGCTGCTGGACAAAATGCTGGAGTAACTCAGCAGGTCGGGCAGCATTTCTGGAGAGTAGGAATGGGTGATGTTTCGGGTCGCGACCCTTCTTCCTCACGACAAAGAGACCCTCGCCACCAAAGATGCTGCTCTTGGGTGGTGACCTTTGCAAAAAATAATTTATTGTCTACCAGGACTATACCAGATGCCATGGATTTAGAAAAGCTGATTTATGAATTTGTATGATTACATTTTGGATTATTTAACAGACAGCATAGGACCCTTACATTTTGGACTATTGGCCATCACTGGTGTTTGTTCTGTTGGGAATTTGGACAAATGACATTTGAATTGTTGGAATGGGTTATTTTTTCTCTTAATCTTGTTGCTGAATATTTTGTTTAAATGCTCTCTGGTGATCTTACTTGCAGAGAAGAGAACAAGTCTACAAATACTGCTCTTTTGCTGTTCCTTTTTCAGTTCCCCATTTCTTGTGATTCATGCTCCCGAATCCTTTGTGGTTTTTGGAGTCATTCTTCACTCCCTTTGGCTCTCCAAAAGCAACAAAATCAAAATGCTGCTGATAACCTGCAGTAAAAACGCAAGATGTTTTAAGCTCTGTCGTAGTATTTTTGCCCATCATAGTGACAGATGCTGGATAATTAAAAAAAAAAAAATTAAGAGCTAAATTGAAAGCAAACTGTTGGACATACTCAAGTGGTCAGACAATATTTGTGCAGAACAATGACAACATTTCAGGTCAATGAAAGGGTTTGCATCACAAGGCCAAATAATTCATTCTGTGCTATTTTACCACCTGTCTCTTTGTTTGCTTCGGGCAGATGCTCTTTGTCAGATGCATTAACGGAAGTAAAGTTAGTTATTCACTTATGATCAAACTTCCCCAAATGGAACGTGTTAAAAGCAAAAATAGTTTTATTTTAATATCTGGTAACACAAAAAATAATCTATTAAACACTTTGTGTGAAATGAAGATGTGTGAATGAATTGGGATGATAGAATATTGCTTCGCTAGTGTTGTACCAGTGAATTTACTGGAGCATTACCAGTATGTGCTCATGAAGCATTTGTGAATCATCCAGTAAAGCAATTCATATCTTTAATTGTTATATTTCGGAATAACTTACCTGGACGAGACAGCAGATAAATATTTGTGCAACTGTACAATTGTGTGTGACTGTGAAATAGTTTGGGAGGAAACACATTTCTATCTGCAGTGAGATCATGAAAATTTACGCATCTTTAAAGATAAGTAATTTTAGGAGAGGAAAAGGTGAATTTTGAAATAGGTTTCAGTTCATTGAAAGTCGTAATTCCATCAACCAAACATAATGTGCTCTATGTTTAGTATTTTGAAGTAGCTTTCAATTGACTAATTCCACACTGATGAGAATTTTGTTTGATTAAATGGCTGCAGCTTTTACTTTGCAGCAATCTGGTGGATAAACTGTCCATGCTTTTTCTTTAATTAAATTTTAGGCATAAAAATTCAAGTGCTCTGTTTTTCTATCAGGATTGTGGTAAGTGATGACCTGGTTCTCTTCATGAGAGGGTGTAAAAACCATGGAAATTTAAACACTGCTCCTGTTCTTCCAGGTGTAAAATATACAGAGATTGGAAAGATTTGGATGCAGGTGTATATCCATTTTATTTTGCCTGAGGTGCACTGTCCTTGCAAAGGTTCAAGTTCATCTATTTGCATCCAGAACTTTGCTGGAATCGATGAGCATTCTTGTATTTATATAACCTTTCAATATTTGTTCCTAACTCCTTTAGGCTAGCTTGGTGACTAATGTGTTATGTGATGAACTCATTCACAACTTGATCCCAACTGCCTTTTCCTGTCCCTGCCACCCCCTTTTTCCTGACCAGAGCCTCAGTTTCTCTTGCCATCAAGCTTCCTTACTATCACATGCATTGCCTTCACTTCAACAGGAATATGTACGCCCTGAACTCTTATCACATTTTTAAAAGCGTCCCATTTTCCAGAAATTCCTTTGTCTGCAATCAACTTTAGCATGTTCCTGTGGTATGCCATCAAAGTTGGCGTCCCAATACAGAATTTTAACTTGTTGTCCTGCTCTGTCTTTATCATAACTATTTTAAAGCTAATAGTGCAGTGGTTGCTGGTCCCAAAAAGCTCACCGCCAACTTTAGTTTTGTTTAGTTTAGAGACACAGCGCGGAAACAGGCCCTTTGGCCCACCAAGTCCGCACTGACCAGCGATCCCCACACATTAACACTATCCTACACCCACTAGGGACAATTTTTACCGGGCCAATTAACCTCCAAACCTGTACACCTTTGGAGTGTGGAAGGAAACCGAAGATCTCGGAGAAACCCCACGCAGATCACGGGGAGAAGGTACAAGCTCTGTACATACAGCATCCATAGTCAGGATTGAACCCGGGTCTCCGGCGCTGCATTATTCGTAAAGCAGCAGCTCTACCGTTGCGCTACAGCTTCAGTCATTTTCCCTTCCCAATTTCCTAATATAGGACGACTGAATGGCGGTTTTAAAGGACCCAGACAGAAGGGTTTCGACCAAAAACGTTGCCTATTTCCTTCGCTCCATAGATGCTGCCTCACCCACTGAGTTTCTCCAGCATTTTGTCTACCTTCGATTTTCCAGCATCTGCAGTTCCTTCTTAAACACTGTAGTTTAGTTGCTGATTTTCCCTAAAGAAGGTGGATTTTGTTTTTCTTGCTTTCTGCCTGAATAGAGATACGTGTACAAGGTAATGAGCAACTAAACAGTAATTCTCAACGGAACTGAGTCAGACAGCATATGTGGAAAGTGAAACCTGTTAATGTTTCAGGTCAATGACCTTTGCTCAGATTGCACTGGAATAATGCTGTATGCGCTATGGAACCCCAACCAATGTGTTCTTGTAGCACTTGTACTGTTAGCATTGAAGATTAGATTGCACCTTTTGACCTGGAGATTTGTTGAGCATGCTGAGTGGAGCCCCTAGAACAGAAATCCCATGCCCTTGAATTATTTCCTGGGAATAGACAAATTGCATTTCAAATAAAATGGCGTAGATGTGCCCCAATCAACAAAGAAGGGCTAACAGTACAACTGATAGCACAACATTTTGATAGTTCTTGACTTGAAGTTGGTGAGACACACAGAAATTTAGTTCACAATGTCACAAACAGCGAGGCATGGTTGTGGCTTGTTTGTCAAATACCTGTAGTAATTTGTGAGCTGTTACCTCCAGTTTTGTTGTGAAGATTAAATGGTGGATAATACAATTTACTTCAGACTTTAGTTGTGCTGTCTTGGTTTGGGTGGAGTGCGTGTATTGCGGTTCATGAAGTTGTGGTTCTTTTTCTGTTGCATATTCTATTTCAAGGTGCAGTTGCACCAACTATATGAGGGTATCTGGGATTAATTGAATTGAAAGATACAGTATGGGAAACAGGTCCTTCAGCCCACCGAGTCCACACTGACCATTGATCATCAGTTATGTTATCCATTTTCACAGACATTCCTACACCCTAGGGAAATTTAAAGCCTAATTAATCTATAAGCCCACAAGTCCTTGGGGTGTGGGTGGAAAATGGTGCTCCCAGAGAAAACCCACTGGTCACTGGAAAAACATGCAAACTTCACACAGACAGCACCCAAGGTCAGGATATCACCCGGATCTCTCATGCTGTGAGGCATCAGCTCCACCAGTTGAGCCACTGTGCCACCTTATTGTTGTTGTCAAAATGACATCCATGCTGACTGCACATCAAAAAGCATTCCAGAAATGGTTGGAATTTCAGGTGATCTTGATTAGAGAAACTCAGCGGGTGAGGCAGCATCTATGGAGCGAAGGAATGAGTGACGTTTCAGGTCGAGACCCTTCCTCAGACTGATGAGGGGATGGGGGGCAGAAAGAAGAAAGGAAGGTGCGGAGACAGTGGGCTGTGGGAGAGCTGGGAAGCGGAAAGAGCGAGAAAGCAAGGACTACCTGAAATTGGAGAAGTCATTGTTCATACTGCTGGGGAACCGGGAGATCAGATTGGTTATTGCAAACTGAGCGGAGGTGTTGGGCGAAGCGATCACAAAACCTACGCTTGGTCTCACCGATGCAGAGCAGCGGATGCAATAGATGACGTTGGAGGAAGTGCAGGTAAACCTCTGCTGCACCTGGAAAGACTGCTTGGGTCCTTGGATGGAGTTAAGTGGGGATATAAAGCGGCAAGTGGAGCATTTCCTGCGGTTGCAAGGGAAAGTACCAGGGGAGGGGGTGGTTTGTGTGGGAAGGGAAGAATTGACCAGGGAGTTACAGAGGCAATGAGGAAATATTACATTGGAGAAAAGAAGAAACACCTAAGATGGCGCCCAAGCTAGGTGATTCTCTGCGTGCTGGTCCCAGAAGTGTACCTTATTAGACCTCATTTGGACTACGCAGTTGCAGCATGGGACCCATACACAAATAAAAACATTTCTTCCATCGAACGTGTCCAAAGACAGGCAGCTCGATTTGTTACTAACACCTATGAGAGTGAAGCGAGTGTCACCAAACTTCTGAATTCTCTGGGGCGGAACCCTCTCCAAGACAGACGTGAAGCTCACTGTTTGACCTGTTTTTACAAAATGTTAAATGCTCGACATAGACTACAGGACCTACACCAAACCCAAACCAATTAGGAGCAGACGAGGGCATTCGATCCAATTTGTGATCCCAGCTACAAAGACAGATGTATACAGCAATTCGTTCTTCCCCCGCACAATTAAAGCATGGAATAATCTCCACCCAACTATAGTTACCCAACCAGATGCAACTAAATTTAAAGTAGCTCTTTCTTCCCAATAACCCTCTCTGGCTTAAGCCCTCCCTTCACCGCCTCCAGTTTAAATTCCATTTGGAATATTTTGGAGGACCAAGAACCAAGAACCTGTAATAATTCATTACAATCGTTCCACTCTTTTAAACCTCAACTCCAACAGCAGGATTTCTGACTGTACCTTGCACTGCACGTTATTATCTGTAAGCTGTGGATTGCTTGGTTGTAATCATGTATTGTCTTTCCGTTGACTGGATAGCACGCAACAACAAAGCTTTTCACTGTACCTTGGTACACATGACGCTAAACTAAAATAAACTAAATTAGGAGTGGATAAGGGAATAAAGGAAATGTGAAGGATGATTGTCATTTGTTGGGGACTAGAATACAAAATCAGTTAAAGCTTCTTCGTTGGAAAATGAAAGATTCTTTAGGAGGACATTGAAGATAGTGAAGATCAAGGCTTCAGCAACAAGCATCTTGACGTAGCAAATGTGGAAGAGTGTGCTGGCGATTATTCACGACAGGAGGTTGGCATTGACACATCGAATTAAGATGGTGGCTGGTAAGGTCCTTGGGAGGAGAGCCAGTGTAACATACTTGTTGATCATAACATTGGTTGCTAACCATCATTTCTGTTTTAAGGGTGTGCCAATTTGTATCATGTAACTGACTGCATTCTGTCACAGCAATGTTTTGGGTGGAAAGTTATAGAGAACTCTGCCTGTCTGCTTGTGCAGAAGAAAGGCAGCTAAAATATTGCCACATACTAAACTTGTGTATTATCTAATGGAATATTTTCTGTGGTTGTTTTGAATTGCTGATAACTTTCCAATATTTAGTCAATGAAAGAGAGATACTAAGACAGCAAGTGTTGTACATCTGGGCTGGTAGCCAAAAATAATGGATTCTTGCAGAATAGTGAAGTGGATGTGATCAAAATGATCAGAGTTACTGAAGCAACACGCCTCCGTGAGTTATGAGAAGTACAAGAATATTCCAGGTGTCTGGTTTTGTGGGTTATTGAGGGAGCATGAGGCTTGTAGTTTATAATAATTTATTTGGGAGGGGATGCGGCAGCTAAAGCTTTTCACTGTACCTTGGTGACAAACTAAACTGAACTGAACTGTCTGTGCATCACATTGTCTTGGTTTTGTGGAATTAAACACAAAACTAAATTGAAAGCCCAGATACTCCTTTCATGTGATTTTTTTTTCATGAAAGTCCCAATTTGGAACAAATTGGGTGTGTTTCAGTATATAATGGTCAGTTTACTTAATTTCGTAATGCAGCATTATAAGAAATGTTATCTTTATAAAAAGAACCTTGGTGTGCTGGTTATTCTCCACATCCTGCCATGAATTTCCTGCTGTCATTGCAGTTGGGTGCCAGTTCATCATTTTTGAAATTAAATTTGAAAGTGCAGTTATGTGAAGGGGGGTACATCTGATAATCCAATTAATTAGACGAATTTTGTAGTCCTGAGTGGTAACACTACACGCATTTGTTAGTAATATTGGGTAAATTTTATACCGTCTAATTTCGTTGCTGAAAAACTCCAGCAAGGACTTTAGCAAGGCCTTTGACAAGGTACTCCTTTTCATGCTGGCCTGGAAGGTTAGATCATATGGGATCCAGGGTGAGTTGGCCAAGTGGATAAAATTGGCATGAAGGTAGACAGCGTAGTGGTGTGGGGAGAGGGGGGTCGTTTATCAGACTAGAGACAATTGGTGTGCCACTGTTATTTTTTATTTATATTATTAATTTAGATGTGAAAGTTGGTGGCGTGGATATTATAGACAGTGAAGAACATTTTCCAAGGTTTCAATTGGATTTTGATCAACTGGGCCAATGAGCTGAGGAATGGCAAATGGAATTTAATTCAGATAAATGCAAGGTGTTGCACTTTCCTAAGCAAACTAGGGTCGGACTTGCAGAGTAATGGTAGGGTCCTGGGTCCTTTAGTTTCAGATATCTACCAGGAAAAGGGATGGAGTCAGTGCTAATTATTGCTGCACTGAAATCGACTTCTGCTTTGTACAATTTCCAGTGCAAATGTATGTATCATTTGGCTAAGATCAGGTGTAATATGTCCAATGTGTAATGCCTTATGAAGCTCTCTAAATGCAGGCTAATGTGTACATCACTGCCCTAGATACATCAGTGAATGTGAAAATTATAATACTGGCCTCTGGAAAAGTAGCATTTGTTACCCTTGAGAAGATGGCCAGGTTATTGTAGAGGACATGTAAGAGTTGACCACATTACCATGAATCTATGATGCATACAAGGATGATAGTACTTTGTTCCAAAAAGATACAAGTGAAAGATGTGTTTTCAATGTACCAGTCATTCCATTGCCACTGTTAATGGTATTTGTTTTTTTTTTCACTATTCTAATTTCATTCATTTTGTATTTAGCAAATGCCTTGGTGAGATTGAAGTTTTGGGGTATTCATTGTGGGTCGTGTTGGTCTGACGGTCATGAATTACTATATCCTTGTTCTGGGTACAATTTCATGACCGTATCATTAACACCAGCTTTGAGCCCGCCAAAGTACAAATCTGATATATTCCCCCCAAAAAATGTTAGCTAAGTGAGATTTTGGAACTGATCGGTTGATGAAATTGACCTAAGCACTAAACTTAAAGAAAACTGAAAAGAACATCTGAAACTAAATGACTTGGTTACATGTGTTAATTGAAAAGTATGCATTCACTGAATGTGCTGTCTTTCCTATTCTGTTACGTTATGGGACTAATCCCAAACAAACTGCACAGGCTGTTGGATCACAAATTACACTTCAGCATCCAATTAAGACAACCACTACCTCCCAATCTGGTAACAGTTCTCTCGTACAAATCCAGCAAGACCTGGAAGGTTCACATCTGCATGTCTTCTGGCCTGACAAGCAGCAGTGAAGAAATTTTGAATGATGCAACAAAGACAGCGTAGAGTGTGTGAGGTGGACATAAAAAGAAGCAAGCTTGAGACATCGAGAGACATAAACAAAGTTGATCGAAGACAACTCCACATAAAGGAGCTAACCTGTATGAACATAGTGAAAGAGAAAAGTAAAGGTAAAAAGTGACTGACTGTTTTGTGAATAATAGGATCGGAAATCAATATTAATATGTCATGTAATGACAAAGGCTGGTATAATTTAACTAATTTCCTCTGAATGGATTGTTATTCACATTCACTGCTAAATTCACTCCTGGGCGTGTGCCCTGATGCTGACTTCCCACTCTAATCTGGAAGGTGAAGCCCTGAGTATTTGATTTATATGCCAATTGGAAATTCCATCACTGCATAGACTCTGCAAAGCACTTGATTACTGCAAAGACCCTGCCCACAAGTGTTTTGATAATAAGTGATGCGTCACAAGCATTCAAGAATATAATTAATAGTAAGTAAGAGCTTACAACAAAAATGAAAACATTTAACACTTGAAAAATCTTAGACAATAATAAATTAATTCCATTTAATGTAACTCAAATGAGTTGGAATTAAACTGTATCTCAGCTGCACGGAAGAGAAATAGAAATTACATTATCTCTATATGAATGTTTGGTCTACAAATGTGTGCAGTGTCAATTTAGGAGAAAAGTATATTCATTCCAAGGGTTAGCATATGTGGACGAAGTACACAAAAGGTGGTTTGATAAGAACTTAAGAACTGCTGGATAGAGTTGTGTTGTCCAGCTTTGGGGATCATTGTCAAAAAATTAATGCCAGAACTTTCAACAATAAGAATGTTGGGAATGGCTAAGCATGAAACTCATTATGGCCTCATTCTTAATTGTACGTGGTGTTTATAAGCTCAAGTAAGTAAAATATATTTGTCGATTTTGAATTTCTCCAATTATTACTTTCACTTGGTCAACTTTATGATTTGTAAAAAAAACAACCTCGTTTTAATTTGGTTATTTACTGCAGACTGCTCTCCACGTACTTCAGGGGTGCATGTCTTGAGCCAAATTGTTGCTGTAAAGTAGGACCCTGCTTCACGCAAACACAAAACTCAAATCTTATACATGAGTGAATAAATAAATGGTGGTGCTGTTAAAGCAGAATTGCTTTAGACATCGAGAGACATAAACAAAGTTGATCGAAGACAACTCCACATAAAGTCAAAACTAGCTTGAGGTATACAAATGGAAATTTGCTGGGGAAAGAGTAGGTTGTGGGCAATGAGTTTAATAGTAAGCTATTTAAATCCATCTTAGTGAAAAAAGCTTCAAATTCCAGTTGTGCTCATTGAATGGTTCCTCATGTCCATGGAATCTTCAATTTCACACAACTTGCTATAGCCGCAGATAGTTCTATCGATTACATACACAAATCCCAATTGCCTTCCTTAACCAGTCTGAAGAAGGGTCTCGACCCGAAATGTCACCCATTCCTTCTCTCCAGATGTCAAAGTTCGTTTCTTAAAAAGCAGATAGCAACAAAAACTGTTAAAGGTAAACCAAAGTAATCTTTAATCAAATCGTCAGATGGGAGTGGCAATGATCTACAATGAGCACAAACATTGCTCAGTGCTTCTCGGGCTCCCACTCACAGAACAAAGGAGAGTTTGCACAATTATACATTTTTCTTATCAGTAAAACATTCCTACCAAGTCTGAATATGGCATGACTGAAAGATTCTGTAGCCTTTCAGAATATAAGAAAGCTGTGTCCAAATCAAGCTCATCCAATGACAAGTTATTACTTATCTAAGCGTCAACTATTTTTTTTTTCAATCTTGGCTTCTTTATGGCCTTGAATGAAGCATGTTATTACTGCAGGCTGCCATCTTAATGTCTTTATGGGAAATCGAACCTTGCCTCCATATTGTGTTCCATATAATTTACAAAGCCATTCAGACTTGGCACCGAGCCGTTCTTTTGTTCGACTAGTCCATGCTTTTGTAGAAGAACGACTCAATTTTAGATTTGACTATTAGATTTGACTATTAGCTCTTTCACAGAGATACTGCTTGTCCTGTTGAGTTATTCCAGCATTTAGTGTCTGCCGTCCTTAACCAATTGTGTTTACTATTTTTTTTCGGTAGCAACTTGTCTGAGTAACTTTGCAATCTATCAATGGTTTATGGAACACATTATTTGAATTACTCTCATGGAGTATAATGAATGGATCCCTGGACCTGGATTACAGCAATTATTTTATGACCTTAAGGGTCCATCAGAGTTAATGGCCTGCAGCTAATGCATTGCCATTGGCATAAACAATTTTAATTATTAGTAGCAGCCTGCCTGGTTCTGGCACCAGACAGCTTGTACCTAACCAGACTGTTTTTGACCACCTCTAGCCAAACGATTAATGAAAAGTATGCTTGATTGAAGAAGCACCGGGTATGTTGGGCTTTTCTCACTCCAACCAAGCAACGTCACTTGCTGTCCAAGTCATAATAACAGAGCAGATTATGAAATATTTGTAGTTCATAATTTGGATTGATTTATACAGCTAGATATATTTCACAATCTGTTATTGCCAAGTAACACACAATGTTATCTAAGTATGGAAATACCACATATTTCTATTGCTAGGAGCACTATAATCTGAATGCAGTAGATTTATAAATCTATTGTAACATGATTTAAAGCTTCAGCATATAAAATTTGTTGTTTGGTTGTAAATAATTAGCATACATTAAATCATTCAAACAGTATCAATTGAATATAAATTATGTACCTATACAATATGCTGGGTTGAAGAAAATGCCAATGAGTAGATATATTTTCATTCCATTTAGAAGATTTCAATGTTACAGTACATTTTGCTGTTAGCATATTTGGCAATGGTCAATAAGTATAACATTTTAAATCACTGACAATGTTTATGCCATTATTTTAAGACTGTAAATTTGATCAGACATGGAACCACTATATGTCTTTAGTTGATATCCTATTCCTCTGGAGGAAGCTTGTGTCACAATAGCGTAGATGGAATACAATTGGATTTATCTTTTTCAGGTGTTATCCCAAGTGGCGTATCATCTGTCAAAATTCAGCTATTATTCCAGTCTTTCCCTCTTCCTATGTTTTCTGACAATATGTTCCTGGCAAGAAGACTGGCGAGTGTCCTTCAGTTTTCTAGGAAGGAATGCACATTTCTGGAAGTTAATAGAAAGGATATTGGGTCACTGATGGTCATTAAAGCAGTCACCTTTCCTGTCTGCTTACTCTTGGTAACATTTGCGATCTGAAATCTGACAAATGTTAATGATATGAACACATTTTGGAGCTGATAATTATGAATGCTGAGCTAATTACTTTATATCCCCTTCTAAATTCTAATCAAAATTTCTAGCTGTTCTCAGTTGGCCACTATTAAATTCTCCTCCCTCCTCTTCTCTTCCATTGGTCATCAAACACAAATCTTGAAGAATGACAAACCTTTGTGTTTGCTTTAAAATCAATTTCTCCATCTTTTTGCCGTTCCAATTCCAACCCAAAAGGATATCCAAAAACTAGGTTTAAAGGAAAAGGAAGAGTTTTAAAGGGGATTTTGGGAGAATGGTTTTTTTTGCACAGCGTGGTTGATATCTGGAACTAACAACCAGAGAAGAAGATGGAGTGAGATACAAAGATATGTTGTGACTATGAGAGCAAGTGAGAGACTGGTTATTACACAGGCAATAGACCACATGTTTGGCTCCACATCCATCGATCTGGCCCATCAAGGTTGCAGAGTATATCATTTGCAACAAGCAATGCAATTATTCAGCAGAGTTACTCTGTCAGAACCTCCTAAACCTCTGTGCTCTACCTCCAAGCAGGGCAGAGAGAGCAGATGCCTGGAAATGTCATCCCCCCCTACAGGTTCCCTTCTGAGTCACACACCATTGTGACTTGAAAATGTATCACCATTCTTTCATCCTTATGGTGACTAAATTCCAGAGCTCCCTGCTGACAACACAGTTCCTGCTCCAGATAGACGATGTGATTCAATAAAGAGGCTTTTTACCATCTAATGAAGGTCAACTGGGGATGACAATAAATATTGGCCTTGTCAATTACATCCATTTCCATTAAATTAAATAAAAGACACAAACAACTTTGAGAAGAAAATATTGGTCTGGACACAGGATAATGAGTAATTACCGTTGAATAATGTCACGGGATCTTTTGTGCAATATTTGATTTCATCTTGAGAAAGCAGAGAAACCCTCAGTTTAATATTTTGTCTGAAAGAAATACCAATAGCAATGTTTTTACCTTCACTACTGCAGGGCAACTGAGGTCAGCCTAATCAATGTTGAAAACTTCTATGCAGAGTAAGTTACCTGGTGTGTAGGAAGGAACTGCAGATGCTCGTTTACACCAAAGATAGAAACAAAATGCTGGAGTAACGGCGGGACTGACAGCATCTCTGGAGAGAAGAACGTTACCTGGTGTTCGACTAATTAATGCCTTAACTTGTTGAAATATTCATACATTGCTTGATATTTTTGATCTTAAAATACTTTCAATAGAAGAGAAGATCTATTTGGTTAAACTAAACTTTTACAAGAGCAACATAACTGATAAGTAATGTGCTGAAAGAACCAGATTTGAATATGTTATCAGAATCAGATTTTGATAAAGCCATGTTATCCTCCTGTCACCAATCTGTTTACTCTGAAAACAAAAGTAACTTTCAGCAGATGTTTCTTGCCTGTTGTTATTAACGCAACTGCAACCATCCCATATTAAATTATGATTTCCTCACCAATATTCCCACGTTAACATTTCATATTGTGATATTGCAAATCCTAATTTAAGATCCTGTTCTAAATGGAAAGAGCAACAATATCTAATGACTATTGTGTAATCAATGACATTCTATTAATTCCTAAAGATGACTAGTTCACATAAGAATAAATTCCATTCACTCTGTAACAATTATAACATCATAGGGTCAGTCTTGTGGAGGTGAGAGATTTGAAACCTGTGTTTTGAATTATTGCACTCCCCACATGAATAGAAACAGATGTTTTCTCCCATCTTATTTATTATAGGGGTCCAACTTTCCTCCAGTTGAAATTGATACTAGTTGAATACCCAGCCGACAGTCCAATCTCATGAAGAACCACCAAATATATTCCCCTCTTCTCTTCCTGCAGAATCTAAATTGAATCCTGCTTAAAGATCATGCTGGGTAGCTTGACCTATTCAAGAAACATTCTTTGCTATCCTTGCATAGATGTTAAAACATGGACACGAGCAGCACTAATAAAGTGGGAAGATGTCTGCCATATGTGGATAAAACGCAGCTTCACTGAGGGGTGCCTGGTAATGATTGCTTCCTGCAGGAACTATAAATGTCATTCACTGCTGGCCTTCTGATTATAGCCAAGCTTTGAACTGAAATAAAACCCACAGTTTTGCTTAATGATTTCAAAGCACAAATGGATTTTAACCAGAGGGCTACTGTTTTTAAACAAAAAAAAGAACAAAGTAATCTTCTCAACTTCCTTTTTGGCTTTGAGCAAATAATTCACAAAGTTTGAAAGAGGGTGCTGTTTTGCCGGAGGTCAGTTCAAAGCAAGTTTACAACGGGATTGTGAAGAAATTTAATTGTTCTGAAGTAGAAAAGTTTTGTGCAGTCAATACTTAAATGTTAATGGTACATAAAAATGCTGGAGAAACTCAGCGGGTGCAGCAGCATCTATTGGAGCGAAGGAAATAGGCAACTTTTCGGGCCGAAACCCTTCTTCAGACTGACATTAAAAGTAAATGTCAGGCATTTGCGCTCATTGTGAGCCAATAGTTCACAATTACTTATTTCTGCAAGTTTGAAAATCAACCAGGGATAAAGTTGATTCAGTGTAGACATTTGACCTACATGATCGATAGTATGACTCAACTTCTACTTTCAACCAGGATCCCCGTGCTTCAAATAAAACGGCAAATTCACTTGATCCACGGCCTTGCAGGCCACTCGAGGTCCATATCCAAAAACTAATGATAAATGTGTTAAATACATTTGTTCATACAGCGAGTCCCAGATCCTCCCTGTCCTCATTCATATGGATGAAAGGAATTCTGATTGACCCTTTTCATCACCTAATATTGTAGTTCTTTCATCAGGTTGTTATTAGCCATACTTTTGAGGGGGGAAAAGTATGGAAAAAAAAACAAGAGGATTGTTCATATTGTACACTTCCAATTGAATTTTCCTTTTAGCCTTTTATCTTTGCCAAAGTAAACAAATCCAGACGAGCCAATCTTTATAACTGAAATCCTCCAGTCCTGGCAATATTTTTGTTAATCTCCTTTGCGTAACAATGTTACAAAATTTTGGATTTAAAAAATGTCTGCAGAATCCCCTAGGGTTTAATTTGACACCAAATTCACCATATCTATATTAAAAAGGTTTGGCAAATGATCTTGTTCCCATTTTCAATGGATTACAAAAAAGCTGTGAGTTGGATGAATTTCTTAGGAAAGCTTGCTAACCAAAGATTATTGGCAAATAATTCCATATCTAATGTGCACATTTTAGGCCAAATGGAGAATTTAGTCTTCAGATTTTTTGGCCCATTTAAACCACTAGTGGATGTTCAGATAACGCGCTGGTTTAGAACGGGAACTGGAGTTGCTATTTGGATAAATTTGGTTAGATTTAATGTCTAAGGTACATACCTTAATTGTTTGAATAAAATATGCGAAACAGAGAGTAATTTTGAAAAACTATTTGCTGGCCTCTTCCTGCTCTATTTCAGTAGGCGTCTTAGATAACTGGAAGATTAGGGCAATTGGTAGAGCTGCTACCTTCCGCTGCCAGAGACCAGGTTCGATCCTGACCTTGGATGCTGTCTGTGTGGAGTTTGCACATTCTCCCTGTGACCATGCAAGTTTACACAAAACAATGGGTATATATATATATATATATACATGGGTAGGTGACGTTTTGGATCAGGACCTTTCGTAAGCCTCAAGTTATCAATACTATTTAAGGTTGAAAACAATGGTGCAAAGCTTACACTAGCTGAGCGTCAAAAATATGTCCTCTATGCTGTAAATAGTCAATGATTTGAATTAACAAGATCACATCTCCACCCTTGGGCTATGTTACTTTCAATACAGTCCTCTAAAATAAACCTCTTTTCAACAATCACTGCTCTGCACTTCACTGAACTCAAACAGTCCTCCCAGTCCAACTGTTACATCATCGTGCACATTGGATGTCAGCAATTCAAAGATGATGCACATATGCTCAAAACACTTCAAGAGCGTCTTTAATGCTGTATACAGTAGGTATGTTGCAAAACCTACCTGAATCGTCGCTGAGAATCTGCCCCAGCCCGTGTGCGCGATTTTGGCGTTGTTTAGAGGGGGTGGGTTTAAAACGCGATTTTTACTAGGCTGTTCCAATCGAAGATGTTCAGCCTAGTAAATCATTAACGAAAAATCGCTGAAAGACCCCGTCGCAAAAGGTATTATTAGTTTTATAGGCCTCGAAAAATAGTTATAATAGTTTTAAAATCACTCTCTCAACCCGCGACCTCTCGCAGCCCCAGGATTTTATAAAGCAAACAATTAAAGGTATGTACCTTATTTTTACATTAAAAGGGGCTTCTTAAGACCTCTTTATACAAAGTTTACTATAGCGAGTACTTCATTTTGGGCTCTTTATATCCCGCAGTATTTTTCTGGGCATTTCAGAGCACAAATCCAGCGCAATGTGAACGTTCTAAACCAGCGCGTTCACAGGAATCCACTAGAAAGCTGATTTAAAATGGACTTTAATTCACAGCAATTGAACACTAAATTCCTTCCATTTGGCCTATAAATTGATGTAAATGAGATTTAAAAATCATGTTTTATTGTGAATTATTTGTGAATATTATTTGGACACTTAGGCTATTTAAAAATGTTAATCATTTATTAAGAAATGGATAGATGTTTAGATCTAGTAATTGAAGTTTGAAATTAGCTACAATTGGGTAACTAACTTGCTTTAATTTCAGGTCATCCAAGTAAGATTATTTTATATTTGTATCAGAATGGTTCAATCTATGATAACTGAAAATTTCATTCAGTTCTCTTAATTTTTAAGAAGGTTATGGGCTTTTGACTGTCCATGATCACAGCTTTTTTGTTATGTCCATAAAAAATCAATAGGGAACAAGATGCTAATTTCCGAGTATGAAAATGGGCATAACTTTTTTAATTACTTGAGATTTGAAAGTGAATTAGGTGTCAAATTAAACTTCTTTTTATGCTTTATCTGATGGGATAAATTGCAGACTTGATTTTTTAAATCTCAAAATTTTGTAACATTGCTATATACAGTAGTGAATTGGAAGAATTAGCAGGGGAGATGAAGAACAAGTTGGAAACTTGCATGTGAAAATTACCACTTTCTCACAAGGTTTGCACAACTTGTGTTAGCACTATGATGGCGGAGGTGCTGAGGTCTGTATCAACCCTGCAAAGTCTGCTGACCATGAGCGGCAGGGGTGGTCTTCACTCTGCTGACCACAAATATTTAGTATAAGGCCTGCTCTATGCTGCCCTACTTTGACAAAAGGAAGCAACTGACAGAAAGGCGTTTTCTTGTAAATGAGGAAAACATGTTTTTCTTTCAGCTCTCTCTGATGGAATTTCTTACTTCTCTGGTATAAATATTTTCAAATTATACTCAGATAAGACTTATTTTGTTCACCATTGTGTAGAGCATATCCCAAATACCCTAAAACAGGCAATAACTCAATTTTGACAAAATTGTCAGTTGCTTACTTTTGTCAAATTAGGGCAGTATGGTCCTGCTGCAGTAAATAAAATCAAAGCTAGCCTGGAAATTACCTCCAATTGGATGTGTGTTAGCACCATCTGCATTGCACTGCTCAGCTGCTGAGGATTATATGACTTTGACTTTGAGTCTAGTTGAATCCTTTCTCAATAGTTCTGAAGATTAGCTCTACTCGACCCCGGAGAATTATCGAGACCAGATCAGGGTATTGGGAACAATGGGGAACTGGCACAACCTGGGTAGATCATCCATCATCACATTGATTGGCGAGCAGGGTTGAGGGGCCGAGTGGCGTACTCCTATTTTCTTATGTTCTCATGGGAAGTGTGTTGGATGTGAGATGTAGTATTACGACGAGAAAGAGTTTAAAAAAAGCATTGGCAATAATGCATCCTTGTTTGACACTGATCGTCAGTGAGATAGATAAGTTCAGTTTAAACCTGTCAGTTCTGATCATGGCTTACATGCCATCATGTAGCAAACATAAAATGGGAAGAATTTGTTTTGGCAGCCAAACTTGATGAAAATGCTTCATATTCCCAACCTGTTGATCGTCAAAGGCATCAGTGAAGTAAAAAAATGGCATCTAATGTGATCAGTGCTGCTGCCTACAATATTTTTCCAGTGTGATCTTGTTCACTGTGTCTCGTTGCTGCAATTTTGGGAGCGGCTCTTCAGCTAGTTGGAGATGCCACAATAACTTTCCCAGTAACGGACAGAAAGAAGACTCCTCTGTAGTTACCTCAGTTGGACCTTGCTCCTTCTCTGAATCTGGTTCTAATTACAGTGTCTCTGATTTCCCCTGGTATATATCCTCCCCTTCCTAGCTGAGACTAGGATTGAAGCTCTTTACCATTGAGTCTTGGAACCTCAGCAGGAATTCCCGAGTTTTAATCTCTAGATTCTAACTTCTAATCCTTGACTCCTCACTCAATTTTTAAAAGTAACTAGACCAAGTGCAGACCATTGGGTCTACTCCCCCAACACACCAGTTCCCTACCTGAAGCCCCCATAGGAGGCGTGGTCCTCCAATTCAAGCCGTTCCCAAACGTAAGATTCCAGCACTCCCCTTGCCTCCCTCAGCAGTACTCTTTTACAAAAAATCCAATTGCACTTGATCTGCCTGTTGCAAAAGTAATTCGCCCTCCCCCTGCTAGTCTATCCATTGTGACTTCATCTGGTGAAGCTGCCAATGTGACGTCCACTTGAAGCTGGTCGGTATGAAATTCAAGGTATTTTGATTTTTTTAAACTTTAATCAATAATGTCGAGAAATAAAGCATAAAATGTTCCGTGAAAGTGATCTCTGTGTAGGGAAATATGTGAATCAGAATATGTAAAAATCTTGTGAAAGTTGGCATTTTTAAAGCTTTAATCGTGAATAACGTGTTAAATATAGGATTAAATCAACATTGATGCTGATCTC
Source organism: Leucoraja erinaceus (assembly GCF_028641065.1). NCBI lineage: Eukaryota > Metazoa > Chordata > Chondrichthyes > Rajiformes > Rajidae > Leucoraja > Leucoraja erinaceus. The sequence continues at coordinate 11,814,578 of NC_073399.1, read as the reverse complement.
TGCTAGCTGAGTCATTGTGACGTTATCAGTTGAAGCTGGTGGATTTTATTTCAAAGTCGTTTGACTTTTTAGACTTTTAATCAGTAATGAGTCGATAATAAGTCGAGAAATAAAGCATAAAATGTTTAGATAAGGTGGTCCCGGCCGGAACGAGAAAAATGTCAAATCGGAATATGTAAAAATGTTATCGTTACAGCGTATTGTTTTTGCGAAGATGCAAAGACAACCACATATACACACACATAAACACACGTACAAGATCCAGCTTTTAATAAGTATATGATATCATTTAGTTTTGTCTGTCATCCAATGGAACAATCCTTTAATCTTTCTCATTGTAATGCTACATCTCACCTGAATAGAACAATCCCAGAGTTTTGTTTAGTTTGGTTTAAAAATATAACGCGGAAACCGGCCCTTCAGCCCACTAATTCCACGCAGACCAGCGATCCCCGTACACTAGCACTATCCTACACACTAGGGACGATTTAAAATCTTTACCAAAGCCAATAAACCTACAAACCTGTACGACTTTGGAGTGTGGGAGGAACCCGGAGCAGCTGGGGGAAACCCATGCTGTCACGGGGCAAAAGTACAAACTCTGTACAGGCAGCGCCCGTAGTCGGGATCGTACCAGGGTCTCTGGCTACGGGCTCATGACTCCTCAGAGCTTTGGGAATATTTTCTGCTGGCAGTGCTTTGAGTCCAATTGTACCCAGAGCTTCTGTTTGCACTGGAAGGCCTGGAAACCAGTGTTTGTGCGCCTGTACAATTTCCATTTCTAATGCTCCTCAGCACTTAGCTTTAACTTTGATATCCCCCCCCCCCCCCCCCCCCCCCCCCCCCCCCCCCCCACTACCACCACCACCACCGTTGACTATCAACTAATTGTATTCTCATGGTTTTTTAAATGAAACAAAATGGAGGTTTTGTTCCAAAGTGGTTCTGAGAGAAGTGGACAGCTTTGCACTATTGCCTATAGCCTAAAATGCCCATAGAAATTACAATATGTTCTGCATTTAAAAAAAAAAAGAATTTTACCGCGTTGATCTCAAAATCTGTAGCTTTGCCAGTACACTGAATAACATGTTTCTGTATGGACTCTTCAATTCTTAATGCAATAAGAATCTGTTGCTTCATTATTTGTTTTATTTGTGGTTGATTACATTGTACTTTCTTGGGCTTGCTGCGTTGGAAGCTCCATGTAAAGATGCTGCAGTTTAATACTCTGAGCTAATTATGATGGGTTCAAGGTTTTACATTATGTTAGTTCTTAAGTTGCAGGGTTTTTTTAAACAAAATAATCTTAAATGCCAAACAGGAAGTTTATTTCCTGTTCATGAAATTGCTTCTTCACATTTAGTTCTGTTTTTGTTCAATCTACCCAAAAAGTTCAGCATTTCTCACACCCCAGCCATCAACTCCACCCAAGAAATGTCATGATATCTGGTCTGCTTCAAGCACCATCAGATGTCTGTGAGCAGATGTGGTGTCTGAGAGCAGATGAGTCTGTAAGCAGATCTGCTCAACATAGCAGTAGTTCTTTTAGATGTATAATTAATTTGTGTGTTTGCACAAGTGAGGTTGCAGTAAGGACAGTGGAGCAAGGTTCAACACCAGGGACTGAAGTATTTTACTGTTCCATCGATTCCCATCAATTGACAACGGCACAGGAAAGCAGACATAAAAATGGTCAAATGCAGGGTAAATCTCTAATTGTGCCATAATAATTTACCGCAAGACGAGGGTACGAGGAATACCCTTCTACTGGATATAAAAGTATCCTTGTTTCTCAGTCAAAATTTTAAACTCTGTTGCCATATTAATCATAAACATTTCTGCTTAGCTTTGTCTCATGGTCAATAGTAACAAAGATTTATTCTTAAGAATTTTTATTGTGACAGAGGGCCAAATCCAGTTTCTCAGAGGAATGAAAGATTATTTAGTGCAGTTTCAACCAAATTCATTTTATTTGATTTTGTGCTGGTAAACATTGATCTTGTGCGAAGCTTTTGATAACATGTGTCAGTGAACTATTACACTCCCGGAAACGTCATCATTGTTAGATGTAATTGTTGGCTCATTTGGTAGACTCTAGAATTTAGAAGAATGAGGGGTGATCTTATTGAAATATAAGATCCTTGGGATCCTTGACTGAATACAAGATTGTTGGTGGAGGGGATGGGGTGGTGGTGGTGGTGGTGGGGGGTGGTGTGGTAAGGGAGTCATTTAAAGTTGAGGTGCACAGAATCTCCAAAGGGTGGTGAATCTCTCCAATTCTCTTCCTTAGGAGGTAGATCATCGGGGAATTTAAAGAGCAAGCAGATAAATATTTGAAAGATCTGAAGAACTGGGGGCTATAAAATGAGGTCTGTGACAGGCTTCAAGGGGAGCCCTTTTATAGTGCTCTCCAGAAACGTGAGCATGGAAATCTAGGCTATCACTCTCCAAAGTCAGGAGTGCTATCTTTTTCAATGCCGTGTTAAACTGAGGCCATATCTGCTCTCGTAAAAAAAAATACAATGGCAATATTTCAAAGAGCAGATAAGTTATCCCTTGTGTCCTGGCTAATATTTATCCCCATCAACATTCCTAAGACAGATTGTCTGATCGTTATTGCATTGATGTTGTAGCAAATTGACCTAACACTGCCACATTTTCTATATTTCAACAGTGCCTGCACAGAAATACATCCTTGGTGGTAAAGTGCTTTGGGATGTTCCGACAGGGTCATAAATTATGTTGCACACAGTCTTTAGTTTCTTGCGGAAATGAGACCAGCAGTCTCAGATGATGAAAAGACAAACTATTTTCATGAAATTATCTGGAGTAGCATTGACCCCGGAAAGCATTAAATGCAGCTTTCCGATAAAGTATGCTAAAATTTGCAGTGCTATTAAATACAAATTATCAATATAATCGCAGGAATTTTCTGAGGGAATGTGTACGCTGAATAAAAAGCTGCCGAACCAGCTTTGTTCTTCATTTTACAATGCTTTCCTCTGAAGGACTTCATTTTTTCACAGATATGACCTTCCTAAGAAAGATTACAGCAGCATTGCATTACTTGCTTCTTTGGGTTCTTGTGCTTGCATCAAATGGATCACATGCTGCCGACCTTGTTGTGAAATAGGAAGTACTGCAGCACTTCAACGGTGTTCACGTTGAATTCTCACTCCATTTTTGTTTAAATTCTGAAATATTTTTCAAAGTTCGTTTTAATTATTTGAATTTATTGATCAGTCAATTTGGCTCTTACACCTGAAATAACTTTAAATAGTCACATGCTTAGCGTTGGAACGTGACAACTGTGCTACTCAGACTCGTGCACAGCGAAGGGTCGTGAGTGAAATTCTGAGCACATGACACCCTTGTAATGCAGCTTTAAATGACTTCAATAATTCTTCTATGTGCAATTCATCTACTGGACCTACTGTATTTGCTCCTTATAATTGACTTTAGTGAAACACAGAACATAATGTTCTCGTGATGACACAGACTGCCTGCATCATTAATAAATGATAAATATATATAACTAAATCTGATATAAATTTCATTTTAATGAATTCAATTCCACTGATTGTAAATCCAAGACACTGACAATCCTTTTATTGCAAGCAATGCACACGCTCTCCAATCTCAGGGGGAAGATTAAATAGGTCTGAAGTTGTGTATTGTGCATTTCGTAGTTTGAAATCAATAAAATGTACTTAATTAACTTTTTTATGTGAGGTAGAAATAAAAAAACTTAAAAAAACACCTTTTAACAGTTAACTTTAGCGGTTAAAGGATGTTATTTTGGTCTGTCTGTGGAGGAGGTGATTAACCACAAACTGCTCTACTCCACCTTCTGCTTTGGCCATCAAGTTTTGAATCCTATTGTGAATGTGTGCTTGACATTTTCCGCTGTCCGCATCTGACACGTTTAATTCAATTTCCACTTGATTTCACCTTGTGGATTAATCATCGTCTTATTTCAGTTAGCTAATCTGAGATTTGAGCAATCCTTGCATTAATTTAGTTCCTGTATGTCACCAGAAATGAGTTGTGCAATTTTCCTACTCAGGAGTCTGAGTCAAGTACAAATTCTCTTCATTTTTTTTCCCCATGAAATTTCTATTTTCAGCGACATTCATTTGTGCGGTTGGTCTTTGACTCATTATTCCTTGCTGGGTCTTTGGTGGATTGTTGAAATCTCTGACTGAGTTAATGTTAAATTGTAGTTATGCCTACCTTCTAGAAGGGTTATAAAAGAGCTATTTTTTCTGGATAAGTTTTATTTCTGGAAAAAGACCTAACAGCAGAAGAGCCAGCTATTTATGTCACTGCTGTTTGTGAGATCTTCCTGTGCCCGACTTGAATGCTGCTTTCACCACATCACTGCAATGGCTGTATTTCAGAGTGCCTGAAGAAGGGTTTCAACCCGAAGCGTCACCTATCCATGTTCTCTGGAGATGCTACCTAACCCGCTGAGTTACTCCAGCATTTTGTGTCTATCTTTGGTAAACCAGCATCTGCAGTTCCATTTTATTACATAGTACCCATTAATTATGTTTGCCACTTACGTACAAAGTAATCTTACAGTGATCAATTAACTACCAGCATTGTTTTGGATAATGGGCATAAACCCACACAGTGCAAACTACAGAGTGTGCCCCAATCAGGTTCAAATCTGTGAGCTGTCAAGTAGCAGCACAAACTACACCACCGTGCTTTCTTCCTGATGACCCGCTTTTAGATTCATAATGTTAAACAGCATGGAAACAAGCCCTTTGGCCTAACTCATCTATGCCAACCAAGACCACTATTTCTACTAATCGCAGTTGCCTGCATTTGGCTCGCACCCCTTTAAACCCCCAGAGAGGGGATCGAGCCAGAAGGGGCGAGACGGAAAGGGGGGCCTGAGGGAGGGGGCGAGAGGGGGTGGGTGAAAACTAGGTAGAAGAGAGGGAGGGGGCGAGAGTTCTTGTGGGCGAGAGGGATCAGAGATCTGGGAAGGAGACGAGGGGGAAGACTGGGAGAGGGAACGAGCAAGAGAAAATGGTTGGAAGTAGGGAGACGAGAGCGAGGTGGAGGAGAGGGAGGTGGCGAGGGGGACGGGACTAGAGAGAAGATGACAAGAGTGATAGGGTGGGAGCTAGAAGGGAGCGTAAAGGAGTGGGGCTAGAGGGAGGGAGCAGTCAATGTTGTCCAAAGGTCTTTTAAAGATTGTAATTGTGTCCACCTCTACCACCAACTCAGGCAGCTGATTCTGTATACCCCTCTGTTTTTCTACAGGGCTGCCAACATTGGGTGATAGTTTGGAATGAGAAATTGCGAGAGACCGAGGGAGCGTAGCGACGGAGGGGAGGGGGGGGGGGGGGGGGGGGGGCTAGGGGACGGTGTGGGAGGGACACATAATAACCTCCTCACACATTCCCATGCAAGTATTTCTGTCACTCCTTTAAAATATGCCCTTTCGTTGAACAAGCTCTTAAACATTGCATCTGAATCAGTTTCCATCTGAATGCACTCCTTTAGGATGTTCATCTACATGTTCAATTAATAAAACAACGAGATTGGGGACATTTCTATTCAACCTGTAAGGAATTTGGGGGGGAGGGGGGTTTAGAAATAGTCAGTGAGGTAAACAAACATAATAGTTGAGTGGCAAATGACAATAGTGCTACCTTCCCATTATTTAACTGAAGGAAATAATGGGTTATCGGGGCTGTATGTTGTGACAGACAGCCTGACACCTTGCATGTCATTTTAATATTACACTTATCCCATCCCCCTGGATATTCCGGATTAATAAATTAAGGTTTTATCAACTAATTACAAATCATGCTAATTACAAATCAATAACATTAGCCAACTCCGAAACATGACGTGCTGAGCTTTGGGATCCAGACATCATGGACAACTGGCCTCAGTGAACCAGGGGCCACGGAGCGTTTTTGAAAGTGGGGAGGCTGAGCGATCACTGATCACTGGCCTTGGGGGTAGCCAGCAAGGGAGTGGAACAACTGAGTGGGGGGACGGTGTGGGAGGGGGGTGTCCCCCCTCCCACGGTAGGGACCTTTTGAAATTTGATGTATTAAAATCATGTTTTAGTGCATTGTAGAAATATGATTTTTGTTTGAAGTATTTTTAAGAGGTAACTTTTTAAGGGGTAACTTTTTCCACGCAAAGGGTGGTGGGTGTATGGAACAAACTGCCAGAGGAGGTAGTTGAGGCAGGGACTATCCCAACATTTAAGAAACAGTTAGACTGGTACATGGATAGGACAGGTTTGGAGGGATATGGACCAAAAGCAGGTAGTGTAGCTGGGACATGTTGGTGGGTGTGGGCAAGTTGTGCCGAAGGCCCTGTTTTCACACTGTATCACTCTATGACTACATTATACCTCCATCATGCATGAATGCTTCAAAATCAAGTGGTCGGGTTTTATTCTCAATATACTCAAGCATAGAAACGTAGAAAGTAGGTGCAGGAATAGACCATTCGACCCTTCGAGCCAGCACTGCCATTCAATATGATCATGGCTGTTCATCTAAAATCAGTACCACTTTCCTGTTTTTTCCCCATATCCCTTGATTTCGCTAGCCCCAAGAGCTAGCGAAACAGCCCGGCAAACACTCACCAGCCCGGCAAACACTCGCCAGCCCCGGCTCCCTGTCCGCATCTGTCCCCACCGCTGCTTCTGCTTCCATTTTATCTCTGTATGCTTCATTGTCACCTTCTCCTACCTAACAGTGATCGATTCTACATTTTCATTGAGCCTCATCCCCTTTGATGTCTTGTTCTCACACCTTACACCTCCTTATCCCAGTCTGAAGAAGGGTCTCAACCCAAAACGTCACCTTCCTTCTATCCAGAGCTGCTGCCTGTTCCGCTGAGCTGCTCCAGCATTTTGTGTCTATCTTCGGTGTAAACCAGCATCTGTAGTTCCTACACGTGTTCATTAATCATTCTCTTATACATTTTAATTCTTATGTCTGACAGACTAATAATTATGTGGTGTGTTAACTAAAACTAGTACAGGTATGTAATTTTGCATGGAATTTGATTTGTAAACTGAAAACATTTGCACACTAGTTATTAACAGACAACAAGTATTGATTACTATTGCATGTTTTGGCCTAAGAAGTCTTATTAATACCGATTCAAGAATATTTTTTGTAGATTTTTTTTATTTTCTACAAACATATCCTGCAAAATATTTGTTTTCTGTTAATCAGCCTCCTTGGGTAGACTTGGTTGTTTTGTATCAAATTCAAATGCCTCTAATACATTTAGACAGGTAAATGAACGTGAAAGTTTCAGAGGGCCATGGGGCAAACATTGGGAAATGGGATCAGCTGAGGCAGGTGGCTTGGTCAGCATGGACGAGTTGGGCTGAAGGGTCTGTTTGTGTGTTATAAATATGCATTACTCTATAAATCAAAATTTATAATGATTCAGTATTAAATTATAAAATGTCAAGATAGAAGTACACAATTTCACTACTAAAATGTTTTGTACTGAAATATTTGGGATGTGTCAGAACATGTAAGAACGTGTTTCACAACCTTGAAATCGTATTACATTCTCGATCATCACTTCAAAATTGAAGGGGATGTCTGCTCGATTTTATTTTGGGATTCTGTGCACAACCTCGTGTAGAGCTGAGTATGTTTTGGATTGTGACAGAATACACTGAACTGAGATGCCAGTTATTTACCCAGACGAATGATGAAAATCCTTTAGGAAGACGAAGTAAAGCAAAGTTGGCCCAGTATCAAAGCCAATGGCACCAAGATCAGATTGGTTGATCGTCCTTGCTCCTTGAAAGATTATGTGCACAAAGTAGCTGATACATTTACTCACTAAACAGCAATCACTGCATTTCTAATAAACAGTCAGAGGGATTTGAAAAGAGCTTACAAAAATGCAAGTCCTCATTCCAAAATGAATCACTACTGCTATTTATTGAAACTGCAAATTTATTTCTGAAAATTGTACCACAATTGAAATGGTAACATTTTGTTCCATACCATCATGCATCCTTTGCTATTAACGTGCACACGTAAATCTCAAAGGGTTGCAAAGGATCAGTTTTCTTGAGATTTGATTTTGAAACATTGTCACTTTTGTTGAAGCAACAGTGCTAAACTATTCTTATGGAGAGTTAAAGCCATTTTAGTTAAATTCACCACTGGGTCTTTGGGACTATGGTAGAGGCAATTTGGGGTGCTATAATGGGCTACAAAGAGTATGTGACGCTGTGCATTATTTACGTTGTTTTCTCTGAATAAGCATTCCCAGCAGATTCCTTTCTAGAAATATAAATGCTCCTTGCATCTATGCATAGATGTGACCGCCTGAAAATTGCATAAAAATACACAAGCTTGAAAGGTTAACAACAAAATCACTTGTTCAGCTTCTGAGCCCTGTTGAAGTTTTGATTGAATGAAAGAGTGGCCATTTAGTGATTGGTAAAACGGATTAAAAACTGCATACAATAGCAATTTTCCTTTCACTTCTGCTATGTAGTCGTTCATATTGTTTCTCAAAAAGCATGCTCTAATAAACCACTGAACAGTAGTGAATGTTACAAAGAAAGGGATCTGAGCACTCTTGGATATTTCCCATTATTTTCATATCTTGTGGTTCATAATTCCCGTCTCCTGAATCTTGGAAGTAGATTTCTCTGCAGACCAGCAATTTGTGATGTAATGAAACCTTTGTCCAGAAACAACACAAAAAGCAATAGTGGGATCGTTGGAAACAGACAAGGATGACAACAGTAGGATGACAACCATTCATGATGTGACTGAAGTAGAACATGATTTAGAACTGGCATTGAAGCTTAAATGTGCATGGGTCCTTTGTGCAGATTGGCCATCTTTACAATAGGATGTACTGTTCCGTTGGCCTAAGCAGGAAAGTCCACAATTACCTTGGATAGAGGGAATGAGTAATGTTTTGGGTCGAGACCCTTCTTCAGACTCTGAGGAGGGGTCTCAGCACGAAGCGTTGCCCATTCCTTCTGCCCAAGGATGCTGCCTATCCCGCTGAGTTACTCCAGCACTTTGTGTCTATCTTCAGTGTAAACTAGCATCTGCAGTTCCTTCCTACATAAAGGAAGTTGATGTTTGGTGGCTTGTATCTGTGATTATCCACACGGAGGCCATTTCTGGGCTCCCTTCTCGCACGGAAACTTGCTCACATCTGCTTGGCCATTGCCCATATCTGTGTGTTTCTACTGCCGCCTCGGGATATCCTTCCATCCCTCTGGTCTATTTTATAGCTGCCAGAGCGTTAACAGCAGCGCAAATTCAAAATGAGTGAAGTTTGGGAAGTTGGTAAACTGGGGCACGATGAGTCAAAGCGGTAGCAAATAAGGAGGGACTAAATATTAAACGCTAGGCTCACTTGTTGTCCGCTTCCAAAAGCTGCAGCTTTGGTTATCTTTTTTTTTTGATAGTGGGGTGTTGATACATGAAGGAAAGAAGCCCATGAAATGGAGGGCACAGTGGCACAGTTTCAGCCTTACAGCACCAGAGACCTGGGTTCAATCCTGACTACGGGCGCTGTCTGTACGGAGTTTGTACGTTCTCCCCGTGACCTACGTGTGTTTTCTCTGGGTGCTCTGGTTTCCTCCCACATCCCAAAGACGTGCTGGTTTGTAGGTTAATTGGCTTCAGTAAAACAGTAAATTGTCCCTGGTGTGTAGGATAGTGCTAGTGTACAGAATGATCGCTGGCCGGCGTGGACTTGGTGGGCCAAAGGGCCTGTTTCCGCACTGTATCTCTGGACTAAACTAAAACTTAATTGTCCCTAGTGTGTAGGATAGAACTAGTGTATGGGGCGATCGTTGGTCGGCGAGGACTCGGTGGGCCGACGGGCCTGTTTCCACGCTGTATCTCAAGTCTAAAATAAGACTGTACTGCCTTCTCATATTTAACTTGTGACAAGGACAAAGAATTCCAGATGATAAGATAAAACCATGAAATTATTATTGGTATTGGTTCATTATTGTCATGTGTGCTGAGATACAGTGAAAAGCTATGTTTGTGTGCTATCCAGTCAAATACACATTACAATAATCAAGCTATACATAAGTACAAGGAATGCAAAGAGAAAACTCTCAAAGTGCAGAGTATAGCATTGCAGCATTACATGACAGTTACAGAGATGGTGCAGGTAAAAGGTTTGCAATGATGTACGTTGGTAGATCTGGACGACAGCCTAGCTATGGAAGGACCATTCAATAGCAGAGAAGAAGCTGTTCCTGAATCCGGTGGTCGGTGCTTTGATGGTTTTATATCTTCTGTTCGGAAAAGCGAAGAGGAGGGAATGACCGGGGGAAAATGATCCATGATTAAGTGTAAAGTGTAGATAGAGTTGATGGGGAGTGGGAGAGGTTGGTTTGTGTGATGGAATAGACTACATCCACAACTCTGTAATTACTTATGGTCTTGGACAGGACTGTTGCCAAACCAAGCTTGATGCAACCTTGGCGGATGGTTTCTATGACGCATTCGGAGGTTTTATTTTATAGACCATTCGGATCATCTTCCCTGCTGCTCCTGTGGAGCAATCTATTCTTTAGTTTAGTTTAGAGATACAGCGTGGATATTCTGTCCCATTCTCCTGCTCATCCTGTAATCCAACAAATTGTTTTCCTCACACTTATTTTATTATTCGTTTGGGACCTCTGACTGTTTCCATCACGCTTACAGGCAATATGTTCTTCAGTCATAGAGTCAAGCGGTGCAGAAAACATTCCCTTTGGCCCACTGAGTCTGCACTGACTGTCAGGAACCTGTTCATACTGATCTTACACTAATTCCCTTTCATTCTTTACGTGGTCCCTCAGCTCTCCCTAGATTCCACTGCTCACCTACATAGCAAGTGCAATTTACAGCATCCAATTAACCTACCAAATGTATTTAAGAACATGGAAAAGCTTTTTAAATGGATATATGGTACATTCTTTGGAATATTGGAATTCATATCCTGGCCAACAGTTATACCTTCACCAACAATACTCTGAAGTATACTATGTGGTCGCTTGTCTCTTCCTGTAGTATCAATGTACAAATTGACACCTGTGTATCAAATCTTACAGTAAGTATAGTTCAAAGGATAATCAAAATGAAAAAGGAGCTGATGCTAGAAATCTGACATTTTAAGAAGTGCTGGAAATACTGAGCAGGTCAAGCAGCATCTGTGGAGAGAGAAGCAAGAGAAACATCCTGATGTAATAACTTTTCATCAGAACAGTATTGACCATTTTGATGAATGGTCATCAACTTAAAGCATTAACGGTGTTCCTCTTTCTACTGGTGCTGAATGACTTCCTGATTGCAGCCTTTTCTGTTCATATCACAGTTCAAAGTGTATATGATTGGTACAAAGCACTTGGCCATATTCTCGAGTTGTGAAAAGTGGAATCATGATTCATTCTTTAACAATGTTCTACTGATAATAGAAAAAACTGTTGAACAGTTATTTTGGCCGAGGAATACTGCATGTGCGTGTGCATGTGCGTGTGTGTGCTGAAAAGAAAAGGGGAAATTATTTTGTAAATGGCTATTTGCCGAATATAATGGTATAATTTTAGATTCTTATAAATGATTGTTCTCAAAACATTGGACTGTTTTATCACAAAGTGTAGATTGCATGTGATTGAAGAACTACATTTCATGAAGATAATATCAGTAATTTTTTTTTATGGTTTGGTAGTATAAAAATAAAGGTTGCAGTCTCTCATCCCAGGCTGGAGCACTAAGTAATAGGTTGGAATCTGATGGATCTACAAATAAGCAGTCTGCTATCAGGGGAATGCATTCATTACAAGACTGAGGAGATACTGTGCATAATGTGTACGGCTGCATTGGGATTTATAAATGTCTGAAGGCCTTGCTTGATTTACAAGGTGCTTAGGGAGTCGGTGAGCTGGATAAATAAATGCTTGATTAGTATGGAAGAGGAGAGAGCTAATGGAGTTTGATCACAACAGAATATACTGAGGTATGGAATCTGTTGAAAGCAATGTAGCTGCTGAACATCACTGAGATGAAACATAGATATGGATCACATCAGTGGGGTGGGAGGAGAAGTGCAAATGAATAATGTTGTAAAGATTAAATAAATCAATATGTGTGGTGGGGGGGGTCAAAGAGATCTGGACAGTAACGTACCAAATGTGTTTCGTTAAGCTTCAATACAATGGTGGACAACCTCAAATTTATTAGTTACATGCCATGACTGGGATTTGCTGTTACTTGTATTTGTTGCTGAACATGTTAGATTTGGAACAGCTCTCAAGTTGTCTTTATGCAAACACATGTGCAAACCTGAAAATGCCAAAGTCTCTGAGTCATTTAGTACTTAAACAGACAGGAAGGGAGCCAGCTCAACTGCATAATCAGGGTGTGCCTGTCTCATGGGTGTTTGCTGCAAATGAAGTACAGCGCCTCCTTATATAAGAACTAGCTGGCTGCCAATTGGTGTTCTGAGGAAGTTGCACAGTCAGTTGTTAAATTACACAGTGGTATGGATGCACTTGATTGGCTTACCAAGAGTAGGTACTGGTAAGCCCCACCTGCTACTTGAGTTGTGCTCGGAATTCTTGGATCTCTGCTCGGCAGCTTAGGTTTCAGCTTCAACGGTTTCATTGAAATAGTTTATTTACAAGTTATTTTGATCTGGAACGGGTGCCTGGAACAATGGTTCTTAATGCTGAAAGTGGCGTTGGTAAGTTGTAGTCTGTGACAGGAAATTATTTTCCTTTTAAACTATCAGTGTAATGATTAACCTAGCTGTTTGTTTACTTCATGTCCATTATGGTTACTAGCTTGTAATCATGAAGTAACCAAAAGCATTAAGGATTATAAATAAAGTTTACGTATAACTTATTACTTTATTATATTTACCACACCAACCTTTAAACTAAAATATGTCCTGTGACGCTTTTCCTGTTACCTCCATGTTCTAAACGAAAAATGAGCGTGGCTGTAACTTTAAAATTTTAATTTTCACTATATTTATCGACCTGCAGATGGTGTTACACCAGACTTTACTGAACGATTCGGAACTAGCCATTAGATTCTTATTGTATAAATGGATGACTTTGATGCAAAATTATTGAAATAATTATAATACATGGTGTCAACTTGATCAGTTTTAAATGACATGATTTTCATTGATTAATTTAAATGACAACCAACCATTGATTTGAGTGCAATATATATGTGGGACAAAATGAAAATACCTGATGTACTCAGCAGATTGGAGACACAAACAGCCAATATTAGAACCTTGAGCAAAAATCACAAGTGCTGGAGTAACTCAGTGGGCTGGGCAGCTTCCCTGGAGGACAAAGATAGGTAATGTTTTGGGTCAGGAAACTTCATCTGTTCATGTCCTCCAGAGATGTTGCCTGGCCCACTGAGTTACCCCAGGACTTTATGTTTTTCTTTAAACCAGCATTTGGCATTCTTTGTGTCAGCATCATCGAAGGGAATGCACAGATGTTTCAGGTCAGGTCTTCTTCAGACAGATTTCTTCAATCGGTCTGAAGAACAGTCCTGACCTGAAATGTCTTTTGTCCATTCCCTCCACAGTTAATGCCTGACCTACTGATTTCCTTAAGCACTTGTGTTTTGATATACTTAGCTGTTTGGATAGCATTTGTGAAGGGAGAGAAACCAAGTTATCCTGATGAAAGATTGAGGAAAAGCAAATGACCTAAAACATACAATCTGTTCCTTTCTCAAGAGATGCTGACTGGCTTGCTGAGAATATGGAATATTTACTCCTATTATTTCATTTTTCAAACATTTGCAGTTTTGCCGTTATGATACTTGTGGAGCATCACTATTATCTTTAACGGTCTGCAATTTCCAATTTGTGAAGAATAATATGCAGACACTTTTTCCAACCATCCACATGGCATTAAAGAACACAATAATATACTTATTCCATTTGGGTTGTATATAGAAGCTTCATTTCTCCGAAAAAAGTATTTTTTTTTAAAAATAGGCATTCACTTCTTCCGAATGCCCCAAGCAGTGACAATTCAGCAGTACTGCAGCAGTGCCGATTCTCAAAAATGCTGATCGTATTGCAGTGTAAGATACTTCACAGCTAATTTCTACGCAATCTGCTTCCACGAGTTGTAGTGTGAGAACAGCCAAATAATATTTCTGATGTTGACGAGGGACAAATATTTGTTAGGACACCAGTGATTACTTCTTTAGTTTGAATTAATGTTTCATCCAAAAGTTGGAAATTCAAATTAAATCATTGCTTTTTTTCATTTTAATATTTAAGCAAATTAAAGGAAATAAATCGATTAAATTGCTATAGTAAAGACACTCAAAATCTTGATGTTTTGCTCAGACTAAACACTATCTCTATAACTTTCTGTAACGTTGGTAATACTAATCAAGATTTGCAGGTCACAGTTTCTGAATTTTATATGCATGTAATATGAAGTTAGAAGGAAATGCAAAAGAAATTCAGCCATTGCAAACCTATCTACACAAACTTCTTTAGAGAGTGGTATGTAGAAACTGCATATGCTGGTTTACAAAAATAGATACGGTGTTGGAGTAACTCAGCAGGTCAGGTAGCATCACCGAAGAACATGGGCAGGGTCCATGAAGTTTCGGGTTGGGTCTCTTCTTCAAACTAAAAGAAATTGGTACGGGCTGGGTCCCTTCTTCAAAACTAAGAAATTGGTACTGATTATATGGTCTGAAATGTTGTAAAACGGATTAGATTATTCAGCAGCCCATTTTCAAGGAATGTACTGCATTGTCCTGTAAACTATTTTTGTTGCTAAGGGAATAAAAACACTCAAGAAATGTATCCCGTTGAGGCCCACTTAATGGGTTTTTAGAAGTTGTGATTAAATTATCCTCTAGTATTCTGTCTGCACTGTGATATTTCAATGCCACTCTGCCATAAGACTTGTGATTTGTATTGTTCCAGTTGGACCAGTGAATATGCAAATAGTGATGCAAAAGAAATAAATTGCTGAGGGAACTTGGTGGTTCGACAGGATCTGTGCAGGCAAAAAGATGGTCAATGTTTCGGTTGGAGACCCTGCATCAGTCCTGATCGAGTGTCTTGACCTGAAACATCAACCATCATTTTGCCTCTACAGATCCTGCCTGACCCGCTAAGTTCCCTCAGCAGTTTTAAGCTACAAATAATGCTAATGATAGCTGAAATCCTCACACACTATTGTAATTTTGTTGATGGTGACACCAATTTTCAAGTAGTTCATGAATGACACAATGTAAAAGCCCTACCCCACGGTACAAGTTCATTCCAAGACCTCTCCCGAGTTTGCCCTGATTCCAACTCGGAGATTTAAGGTAATCGCCACTCATCGGTACTCGGGGCCCTCGTGGACATTTTTCTACGTTGAAAAATCTTCACGAGTCTTCCCGAGTACCTGTCGTTAGCGTTACGAACCGCTAAGAGACGTCCCCGAGCTACGACGTACCTGCTACGTTCATTCTCCGTGCTTACCACGAGTTTGATTTTTTTTAAACTGGAGAGCTCTTGGAATGAACTCATACCGTGGGACAGGGCTTTTATTCCCCAAATGTTGAATTGTTTCTTATTCTGTTTAATTTTATTGCATTTGATTGCATGCCATTTGTAGTTGTGCCACTCAATTTACTGTTGTCTTGTTTGCTGGGTGCTCAGTCTTTGAAATGAGAAGCATCAAGCGAAAGCACTCAGGGTGGGCAATGGATGCAACATTTTCAATTTTCTGTTGACGAATGGGTTAACTGATTAATTGAAATACATCATTGTATTCTCAATAAAATGGACAGCACATCAGTCTGAAGAAGGGTTTCGGCCCGAAACGTCGCCTATTTTCTTCGCTCCATAGATGCTGCTGCACCCGCTGAGTTTCTCCAGCAATTTTGTGTACCTTCGATCTTCCAGCATCTGTAGTTCCTTCTTGAGCACCTTTAGAGATGTGGCCAAGTATGTAGACCATTAGCAAATCTGTGTTCCTATTAACCCCAGTGCTGAACATCAGTGCAATTAGGACGCAACATTTGATTTGTTGCCGCGTGGGAATGGTCGGGAAATCACTGCTGCTTAGTTCCCTAATGATCTTCACTGCTGGAGTAGTCTGTACTTTGTTGCTGCTTCAGTCCAGGAACAGTCTGCTACAAGTGGGAATTCTCAGGCGTTCAAAGTATTAGGTGCAGTGGCCTGAGATTGAAATCTCCTCTATGAGCAAGCTGCTTGGGTATTCCCAGTGACTCTTTGGTATAATTTATGAGGCCTCAGGCCCGATATCACGAGCCGTGAGCCGAATTGAGTTTTGACCTCAATTTCTTCTGCTCCCTTTGGGGGGAGTGGCCTGCCATCCATGAACAGCTGAGCCAGGGGCAAGAAACTTAAGTCAGTGCTGCCGACTCTGAATTATTAAATCTGTTTGCTAGTCAAAGCAAATTAAATCAGAACAGTCCGTAAAAATGGACTGCAGATGATGAAATCATGAGCAAAAAAAGGCCAAACTACTGGAGGAACTCAGCGGGTCAGGCAGCATCTGTGGAAGGCAATGAATAGATGATGTTTCAAATCGGGACCCTTCTTCACACTATAGCTGTACAACCTTTAGGAGGAAATCTACGGTTGTTGTTTTAAAGAAAGAAAATTTAATAAAACATTTCTCCTAAAACCCAATCAACATTTTCCACTTGTATAAATTACATTGTACATAGATTATAAGAAGTGGTGAACTTTGTTAAATTACATTTTTGCAATGATCTTTCTCAAATTTAGAGAATGTGGTTTCATTTGTCAAGCCATGATAATGGAAACAAATTTTTACCCTAAAAAGTGAAACAGAGCAGCAATTAATTCATTCATGTGAAACAGTGAAAACAAATTGCATAGACACAAATACTGGAGTACTGGAGCACCGTTTCCCATGCTTGTAAGTGAATGTAAATTTTATGTTTATAACCTTTCTAAAGTATAGCTACCTCAAAAGGCAATTTAACCAGCTCCTGTAATGTATAACTTAAAGTGAAAATGTTATTACCTGTTGCAAATATGCCTTGCCATGTTGAAACCTGTGTGAGCCTCTAATTAGTGTAAGATTTTTATAGATTTTTTGAAAAGTAACTCCAGCACTGAGTAATGGTTAATTTTGTTTCTCTCTATTCTAATAATGTATGCTGCTTCAAGCACAGATGAACCTTATTCATTCAACGTGTTTAACGAGCCACTGGTGTAGTGACCTAGAAAGCAATCAACATTATCATTACAATTTGGTGGGGGATGATCTATTTGAAGAATTATAAATCCGAAGAATGATATTGTAGATTAGTGAGGGGACATTGTTGTCATTCACCGTTAGCAACTTATTATGTTATTTGGGATAGTGTTTCTCCACCATTGATTCAGAACCTTGTTCCCACTGCATATCTTGCACTCATACAAGGAGACTTTCACCATATATTTTAATGTGATCAAATCTGCAATGGCCGTTACAGATTTCATACATTAATTTCTCAAGAAATGTGTCAAGAATCAGCAATTATAATCTGAGTGTGTTATAGGAGGTGATATTAAAGCGGAGAACCAAAGCTTGATCAAAGACATGGAACTTGCAGATGAAAAGAGAGATAGGGAATATATAGAATATCTGTCAGGACATTCAGTAATAGAAGCACATTAAGGTTACAAAAGAGGCTTGGGTTTGAGGAGTGCAGAGATTTCCATTAAAAAATAACCCTGCAGAACCAATAATGTTGGCTATTTGTCCCTTCAATCCATCTCCTTGCCATTCATCAAGATCATGGCTTGTCTTCCTCCTAAATGGTACCCTTTGAACTGTCCTCTAAAATTGATTCCCCTAAAATTCAATGCTCATCTGGACATTTCCTAAATGTGATTTACTGCAACTTCTTCGATGCAATGTCTCTTTTGCATCTCAATCATCAAATCATCAAAGCGTAGAAGGCTGATGGCCAAGGCTGAACAATTGAATTACCTCAGATGGGTGTCCACTGGTTGGTGTATTCAGTGAGCCAAATGAACTGTTTCATTTGGTTGCAAAGAAAATGTGCAGATTCCACAAAAATGGCACCAGAAGACAAGACTAAAAGGTTGGGCAGTTAGTTAGCCACCAAGTTACCCCTAGTGTGTGTGGTGTGAATGGTAGAATTGGGGGTGGGGGGCTACATGTATATATGTACGTAGTTTGTTTGTTTATACTATTCTTATAACAAATGTAAAGCACTTTGGCCAATGAGAGTTGTTTTTTAAATGTGCTATATAAATAAATGTAACTTGACTTGACTGCAATGCACATAAAAACTGTGCCATTTATTCTTAGGAGCAAACACGCAAGCTATTCACAACCACTAATCATGCTAAGAGAGATTAGAGTACAGATGGCTTAGTTTTACTTAAGATCCTTGTGGAAAACACCTTGCTGTTGTAACTGGCAGATGGTTGAAATGTTGACGGCAGTTTCTCTGAATGTGAGACGGTTCACAGGAACAGATACATGAGGGTTCAGGAACATTAAAGCTCGGGAAGTGGGTTTGGATTCTGAGTGATTTTTCACACAAACAAAACACGCAGTGATAAAGATGGGTCATCGAGGATGGAATTAAAGTCTACCTAAACAACTCATTTTGTTAAACCACACGTGTAACTACATAAATATTTAAATTTCTTAAGGATTTACTGCTGACCAAAATATCTTTTCAAATGAAACTATTTATTTAGTTGCCAAGGTAGGTTGAGTGCTCTGGCCTGACATTATCCCAGAGATGGAATTTCCTGTCATCACAAGTTGCTTCACATAGCTCCAGCTGGTGGCTGGCAAAGTTCCTCTTCAGACAAAGTGAGCCTGAGTTACAGGCTTGACTTTCTCTCTTTCGCTGTCTTTTTTTCACTCTCTCAATCTGTAAATACATAATGATCACCTGTTTAAGGAACTTCAATTTATCAATTTTGCGAACATTTTCATAGAGCGACTAGTGTGCACTCCAGGTCACGATCATTTGGATCACTAGGTCACTATCATCATGATAGTTTGAACCCGATTTTTTAAAATGAGTTAGTAATCTAGTGAATAAGTAGTCTTGTGTTATATGTTAGTCACCATATGAGATCCTGTGTCTGGATTGTAGTTTAATCATCTTGTAATTGCGTGTACATGTTTTGGTATCCTGTCAAAGAACCACACCCCAGTTGCGTCAGCAGAATACCGAAGAATATATTGTCCACATAGGATAGGTGACGATCCTTGCAATTTTAAGCCTCGGTTATTGCTTCAACAGATTTGGAGAGGATATGATGATGATCCCTCCCTTCCTCCTAGTTTACTATTTTGAGGTGTTGTTAGAGGTTTGAAGGGTCTCCATCTGGAACAGCTCAGTATTTAATTTATATTTAAAAAATTGTACAGCATAGAATAGGCCCTTTTCCCCTTTGCACATATGCCGACCATGGTGGTCATCTTTGCTAATACCATTTGTCCCTGTTTGGCCTATATTTCATTAAATGTTTTATATCCATTGCATTTAGTTCTGCACACCACACTAACTGGATGGGTGTGGTAGCAATAGGGAGAAATGCAGAGTAGAAGCACCAGGATGTCATCTGAATAGTGAGCTATAATATTAAGGAGAGATTAGCTCACTGGGTTTATCCCCATTGGAACATAGGAGGTTAAAAGGTGACCTTGTCAAGGATTGCAAAATGATGAGGGGAATAAATATGATAGATAGTAAGAACATTTTTCCCAGGACAGGGGAGTGTAAAACTTGAGGGTGCAATTTTAAGATAAAAGGTGAGAAATTTAAAGGAGGTCTGAAGGATAAGTTTTTCACACACAGTAGGTGAATCATCGGAAAGAGCTGCTGGAAAAGGTAGTGGAAGCAGATTCTATTGCAATGTTAAAAATAAATTTGGACAATTACTTGGATAGAAACAGAGTAAAGGACATGGGTCTAATGTGACCAGATGGGATTAGCATTAATGGGCATGGTGATTGGTGTAGATTAAGTGGAGTAGAAAGGCAGTTTTTGTGCAGATGACTAAATTAAAGAACATTCCTTATTAACATTAAAGTAGAAAATAATTGTGCCACTTTGCAGGTTGGGCAGCATCTATGGACTCAGAAACACAGTTTCATTTAATCAGAAACCCTGTTTCTCTCCACAGATGCTGGCTGTCCTGCTGAGTACTTCCAATATTTCCTGTTTACATTTCAGTTTTCCTATAACTGCAGTTATTTTAGTTGAGTACATTCCTGATTAGTCTGTTAATTGAGAATGATAATACAGTTGACTTTTTTAAAATTGGTTCAGGTAATCCAGAGAAGAGTAGACAATTTGGAGAACATGGGTTAAAATCCCACGATGGCTTGAGAATTAGAATTCGGTTTAAAAACCTAGCGATGAAAAGTTATCGGTAAACATGACCAAAGTGGCTCATTACTTTTCTTTTTGGGATGGAAACCCATTTTCTATTGCCTGTCTGGTCTTTGAGTCATTCATCCTCATGACACAACTAATTTAACATTCCTCTGGGCTGATTAAGGTATCCACTCATATGTACCATTGCTAAGATGCTGTGTCATTATTGTTTTAAGCCAACAAGGAATGTACAATAAATGCTTGTATTCCTGAATCTTGGGAATCGGATTTATGAAAGTCATCCTAAACAACAAAATTTCACTGCACAAGTTTGCTTACCTGGAAATCTCAAGTTCACATTGATCTTGAAATATTGGCCCAAGGATATCCAGATATTCCCTGTAGAATGTGCACTTCTATCAATAGCATAGGAAACACCTTGCAGGAAGCTCAAAATATAAACCATATCCTTCCACCTCATTCAAACAGAAATCATTTCCGTTTTCCAATTTTCAGTTGCTATATTCTGAGCTTGCATCATCATGGGATCTCTTTGGAAATAACAGTATGATATTTTGGAAGTTTTTAGTTCATTTTTGGTGGTATTCAGCAGAGCAATGCTAATTTCTGAGAACCATAAGAGACCTATTACCAAAATGTGGATCAATAAACAATTAGGTAATTTCTATCCTAAAAATGTAATTTGATCATGGTTGGTTCACTGACGTACTTGATGATGCTGTTTCTAAAATGGATTAATTCTAGATCAGCCAGATCATTTGTATGGATCTTAATTTCTGTAGTTGACTGCGTAGGAAGCAATAAAAATATTTTTTAAAGTAAATTTCTCCTTCTCTGTGAGGTTATGATTAACTATTAGGACAAAATTTTGTTCCTGAATAGATTATAGAGTTGGATTTTAAATAATTCTAATTTGCAGTCTGATTACTAACAGCAACCAATGCTTTTTCATCATCCAAATGCAGGTCGTTAGAATACCACTTCTAGTGGTTTTGTTTCCTATAAATGTCAGTGGAAGATTTTTTGTGCTTAATTTTTCATAGAATGAAACGGGCCAGAAGGAGACTTTTGGGCTTAACTTGTTAATGGTTTGGAATCTTGCCGGACCCTCCTCCAGTGCTGATCAGTGTCTGCTCTTCAGGGAGCTAAAATTTAATCACTTTAAAATTGGTATTGGTCCTACACGGCATCTTTTCGGTGATTCACTCTAGCACATAATGATTCGAGAGATCTGTCAGCATGTTCTGACCAAAGTTGAACTGAGCCTCTGTCTCCACAGGGGTAAAATTTGTACCTTGCCTTCTTCGGCCAACCAGTCCCATCTCCACTAAGCATTATTGTCCTCAAGTGTAGTTTCAATTGAAATCAATTTACTGCAAGTAGGATGCTATTGGCGGAATGGAAATTATTTTCTTTGATATTTGGTTGCTGGAACCCCTTCCAGAAATGTAGGCATTAGGTAGGAATGTCATTGAGGGAACCCAAAAAAAATGGATCTTGATGAAAAGAAGAATGAGGATATTAAGGTGGCACAGTTAGTCGAGCTGCTGCCTTACGGTGTCAGATAGCTTGGATGTTGTTTGTGTGCAGTTTTGCACGACTTCCATGGTGGGTTTCTTCTGGGTGCTCCAGTTTCCTCCCACATCCCAAAGACATGTGGATTGATGGGATAATTGGCCAATGCAACTTGCTGCTAGTGTATTGGTGAATGGTAAAAGCTTGGGGTTATTGATGAGATCACATGGTGGTTAAATTTGGGCCATGGAAGGATTGATATAAATGGATGGTTGATGGGCCGAATGGACTTGGTAGTTTGAAAAGCCTATTCTCTGCTATAACTCTCTAATACTATTTGACTCTAATCAAGGAGTGGTGGAAGAGGATATATCAAGAGGAGAAAGGAACAAAATGGAAACTACAGTGGCGAGGAGAAAATTCATTGCAATGGGAGAATAGCAGTGTGTTAGAGATTGAGATGGATGCATTATGAGTGTGTGGAGAAAAGCTGAGACCAATGCTTATTTTTGGAGAAAGGAGAATTCCAGCAATTATCAAAGGATAGCGTGCTGGCCTGAACTGTGTGTTTGTTTGGTAGGAGGTGGGGGTAGAGAGGGAGGAGCAGGTCAGAGGTCCAGTGCTGTGAATGTTAGTTGGAGGGAGAATAAAGTATTATTTGAAACGGGGACAACAAAATGAGCAGCAACTTGATCGAGAGAGGCAGATTGTTTCCGACATGAATGTGGACAGCTGAAAGGAAAAACTCATTTGGAAGATTGGAAGATTATCTTAAACATAAAATTCAAAATCTTAGCTATTTTCAGACCTCTCCACCCTGACCCAGAACTCGCTTCAATCTAACCGTCATTTGAATAAAATTATTTGTGTTGCATGCAATTTCTTTT
Organism: Leucoraja erinaceus; assembly: GCF_028641065.1. Taxonomy (NCBI): domain Eukaryota; kingdom Metazoa; phylum Chordata; class Chondrichthyes; order Rajiformes; family Rajidae; genus Leucoraja; species Leucoraja erinaceus. The sequence continues at coordinate 11,791,765 of NC_073399.1, read as the reverse complement.
TAAGTTTGTTTTTCAAATTAAAGATTGTTAACTATGCTTAGAGCTTAAGTTACAAAGCCTACTTTGTTCCTTGTATTCACAGGGTTATAATTGGGGACATTCTTGAGTTTTCAGCTGTTTGGGACTCTTCTGTTCACGAAGTATTTGCTGGTTTTCTAAGTTGGAATGTGTGATCCTTGTTTGGGATCCTGGTGAGACTATTGCTGTTTCTTTCATGGTTTAGTTTGCTCTATGTGGATTTCAAATGGAAGTGTCTGAACAATCTTTGGAAAGTATCATGTTGTTTCTGGGCTATTACCAGAATGGAAGCTATGAGGTTGTAGAAATTCATTTCACTATTGTATGTCCTATCAGCCTTACTTTAAATAAAAAGGAGACAGAGGCTTCGACCTGAAACATTAACTGTTTCACTTCCCATAGATGTGGCCTGACCTGCTCAGTAATTACAGCATTTTCAGTTTTTATTTTTAGAATTCCAATATCTGCAAAAAATTTTAACCCACCCAACCATATTGCACAAGATGCTGGCACGCACCCCCGTTATTTGATTCACTGACCTAAGTCCTCCTAAAGGCTATGTATGGCATACAGTTATAACAAGTTTGTGCTGTTCAAAGTTATCATCATTTACTCCACCATTAGGGAATGATGTTGAATGATGTCTGTCAGCATTGCCATTGATTAATTTTTTTAAAGAAAACTGATTCTGGTCACTAAATCAATGCCATCAAATTCAACTATCTTATCAAAGTGTAAGGTAAATTCTTCAACATTGTGCTTTTGTTTTGCTTGTACACCTTTTTAGGTAGGTACCATTTTTTAAAATGATATACTTAAACAATTTGTGAAAATGATTGTTAATGATATGCTTTTACCTGTTCTATGAAACCAAAGAGTATCTGTTGAAATGGTGGTTAAATCTGTCTGAAAATAAACAATATCTTAAAAACTGAGATCTATTTAAAAGCATGTTGCTCCATATATTCGTAATTCCCATCTCTCAATGTTTGCAAATAATAGAAGGTTGTCATCCTGGCTTCTGTTATTTACATTGGTATCTTTAATTTAAACCTTTTTGAATAAATAGTATGTTTCCTTGTGCAAAACAGCATATAATACTTGCCTTGTGTTTAAAACAGCTGCTTGATGTCAGAAAAATAGAAGCTTAAAAAAAGGCACAAGTAGGATGTTCTTGGAATAGAAACTTTCATAAACCCTTAAAAAAAAAACCCCAAGAAAAGCATTCAAGTGAAGTAGCCCATGATGGTATTTCAAAGTTAAAATGGCATTAAATGAAAGATGACGTATGGGTATGTGTGCCTTCCAGACACGGTCCAACTGCTCTTGCTTATCTCCCCAGCATGAGGATCACCTAGCTGGTTATGACTATGAGCTTGCAGCAAGTTGTAGGTCTGCATCACCTGCCACAAGCTACACCTCACCTCGTCCTGGCATTTAAGGTCACTTTCTACTTGAATGTTTACCCATAACCATCTTCCAAACCAATTTGCCACGCTCTTGTACAGCAGGAACCGAATGGCAACCACTACAGCAGCAGTTAGATCCAATTGCAACATTACAACATTTGCAATGGTTCCATGGTTGCCATTTGTGATCCTTCTATCTTGAAGGAGTAAATAAAACTTGGAAGTGTAGGAATGAAGCATTAAACTTCTGCAATTAAAACAAAACTGTTCATGATCCCAAGACATTATTCAATTAAATTTAGGGAGTTTGGCTATCGTTACCAATACCATTCTCTTATTCAGCATTGAGTTCATTGGCTCCATCTCTGCATTGTTTATCTAGAGCATTGCATAAAACTTAGCTGCCATGCTTACAGATGGAACAGCAACTACACTCAATATTAAAGCAATTGTGGTGTGGAGATGCCCCAAAGAAATTATAGGGAGCTCAATAAATGTAACTTTACAATTGTATGGTGCATTTAGCTCCCTGCTGTTACTTGAATACTGTTTTGGGATCATGAATTGTTTTTTTATTCACAGACGTTTAAGACCTCATTCCTCAACTCACTATGTTTAGTTTTTCCTTCAAGATAGCATGATCACTTTTGGCAGCCCTAAACCCATTGGAAATGTTTTAAGACGACTGATTCCAACTATTTATATCACTTTAAAATAAAGTTCAAATTCCAGAGAGGAATTTGAATTTATAACTTTGTAGTGGTAGTTCAGGTTTGTGTATTATCACTACAGTAATATTACATTTACATTGTAGAGGAGTGCCAGATAAGAAAGAGAGAGACAGAGACAGAGAGAGAGAGAGGGAGGGAGAGAGGGATTGGCAGAGGCAAAAATGCCTGTCAATAATTTGGTGTAACCATATATAACCATATAACAATTACAGCACGGAAACAGGCCATCTCGGCTCTACAAGTCCGTGCCAAACACTTATTTTCCCCCTAGTCCCATTTACCTGCACCTGTAAGGTGGGGCATAATATTTGTGTGAAATGGATCCTGAAAGGACAGGGTGACTCAGTGAACTGGGTCTAGGTGACTTGTATAGCAATAGATTAAAAACAACAATGCTGTGTGTTGTGCCGTTTTTGAAGACATTTTCACAACTACAAGCAATTTTATAGGATGACATTTTACCCATTATATTAAAATGAGAGCAGGTTCTGCCAATATTTAACCATTGTTCACTCCTCATAAATGCCATTTAGAATGCAGAGTTATCTCTTTTGTGTTTCTCCATTTAAGACCAACCTGTTGGATATAACATCCAAAAGAGACCACATTTTTTTGCATTTGGACAGATACTAGTTTTTTCCCCAAATACTTTGCCTTCAGTGTTATGGAGTAAAATGTATTGAAGAGCATGGCTATTTGGATTTTTGCATTGAAATTTAATTGCCACCCATCTCTTCAGAATATCTCAAAAACGTTAGTGACATTATCGTGTAATTAGATTAGGAATCACATACTCGTCGCTCATCTGAGAGTTTTAAAATAGTTAATGAGTGGAAGTTGTGCTGCACCAGAAGGATGAAAAAGGTCATCTGTATTGATTATGGTAAAGGCTTGCATTTACTCATTCCTACCATGCACTGAACAAATCAAACAACTGCCTGACCTCAGCTGCCATGGTAACCTGGGTCAGTGATTTTCTTAATAATTGAATTCACAGGGTAGAACCAGAAATCAAATGGTGACCTTGATCTTTTCCACTAATAATATTTTCTAATGGCGTTGTCGAGCATTGTTCCGCAAGGTGCTATCACGATAATGAGTAACTTCATGGCACTGACAGCCCTTTAATCTATTGCACAAGCAGAGTCTTTACCTGGAAGTCAAATTAACGACTGTTGGAGGTGGTGCAGGGAGGTAATGCTGTGTCCTTGGCATATTCAAGGAACATGCACCGCACATTAAGCCCCTGAGGAAAATTATCTCTGTTCCAGAGGAACCGTGAAAGAACTGTTCACTTGATCGCACTTCACTACACTATTTTTATCCCTTTTCAACGTCTTTGTCCAGTTCTCATTTGAAAGTGACCGTTGAACATTACACTGCTACCATTTCTGTCTTTCCATACCATAAGACAAACGTATTTCTTTTTTTGCCACAAACATTGTTCCAAAGTGACAAGGAGTGTGAATCCAGACTGATTTTCTCCATGTAACCTAGGGAACAATGATGAAGGTGGGGGAGTGGCAGATTTTCCATCAGGTCAGAATAACCACTTTGCTGCCGCTGCACTATAATTCCGAGCCTTACCATGCGACTGGGTGCAGAGTGGGGTCTGTCTCTGCACAGATGGCTGCTCACACTTGATGCCTTTAACATCTGCTGAATCTGTGTCTCCTCCTCCCCCCTCCACCTCCCTGCACCCCATCTCCATCCAACTTGTGGGCTACCAAAACTGTCAGTGTGGTCAGAAAAATTGACTGATAATTGGCAAATATATTTGCCAATTATCTGCTATCCTTTTCTGAAGAGGATGAACTCTGCTTGGTTGTACTTTCATTATTTGAAAATCAACCATTTTGGAGCACATGGAACTCTGTAGTTTAATTGATTCAGAATGTGAAAATGAACAAGTTGATTGACAAAAGTAAAAATAAAGAATAACATCAGCTGTCAGTTCTCACGCTGGTGGATAGAATTATATGCTTTTGTTGGGTTCAGCTCCAACTCAATAATTAAGTTTGCTGATGACACTGTGGTGGTGGGCCTGACCTCAGACAACGACGAGAAGGCTTACCGGGAGGAGGTGGCTGATCTAGCACTCTGGTGCCAGGATAACAGCCTCCTCTTGAACATCAAAAAAACGAAGGAGCTGATCATGGACTTTAGGAGGGCACATCATCCGAGGACGTACACTCCATTGAGGATAAATGGGGATCCTGTGGATAGGGTGAACTGTTTTAAATATCTGGCAGTCCACATCTCCGAAGATATGACATGGGCATCACACGCCTCAGCACTCGTGAGTAAGGCAAGGCAGTGCCTTTACCACCTCAGGCAATTGGGGAAATTCAGAGTGACTCCGAGGATCCTCCAGTGCTTCTACGCAGCGGCGGTGGAAAGCATCTTGTCCGGGAACATTACCATCTGGTTTGGGAATTGCTTTGCCAAGGACAAGAAGGCTCTGCAGAGAGTAGTGCGTTCGGCCGAACGCACTATGGGAACTTCACTTGCCCCCCTGCAGGAACTATACATCAGGAGGTGCAACTCCAGAGCCAACAATATCATGAGAGACCCCTTCCACCCCTGCAACGGACTGTTCCAGCTGCTACGGTCAGGCAAACGCCTCTGTTGCCATGCGGTGAGAACGGAGAGGTTGAGAAGGAGTTTCTTCCCAGAGGCCATTCGGACTGTAAACGCCTATGTCACCAGGGACTAACTCTACTGAACGTTTTTCCTTCCATTATTTATTATGTAAAAGAATATGTGTGTTATGATTGTGTTTATAGTTTGTTTGGTTGTTTGTCTTTTGCACAAAAGTCCGCGAGCATTGCCACTTTCATTTCACTGCACATCTCGTATGTGTATGTGACAAACAAACTTGACTTGACTTGACTTGTTAAAATTAAATGTATATAAAACAATTTCTTCATATTAACAGACAAATTGCTTGGAATTATAGTCAAGATTTGTACTCTCATCCAAATGTGACAAATTTCAGAAAAGTTTTGCGTTTGTGGTGTCAGGAGTTATTATAATTATTCTTGTAGTAAATCATGATGATTGAAGCTTGGACAATGTGAATTAGGTAGTTATTACCATAACTCCCTTCAAATGGAGTGGAATACATGTTAAGTAGCAAATGAGATTAAAGGCTGTAGAGATAAATATGGATTGATATAATCAAGCATAGCACAAGGCATAATGGGAAGCAGCTAACCAAGGTTGAATATTAAAGATGCAAGGATAGAAAGACTTTAGAATTCTTCTTGATTTTTTTTCTGTGCTGTGAATATGCATAAGGAAATTCAATGCACAGGTTAGATTTTATTGGACATCGTTGGGTCTTTGCAAGAGTGAGTTCCATGGATCAAGCATAGCTTTCTCATTCATCCTTTCTTATGCTCTTCTGGCCAAATGACATATATACCATCGCTTATTATCACAATTTCTAAAATCCCCAATCCTTCATAATAGACAACTATGTTTCAAATTATTCACTGCAAAACGGTGCATAGAAGCCCAATGTAACATTAGTGCTTGGTTTTTTTAAAGTGGTAATGTATTACTGGCTGCATGTGCTTTAAACCCTCCAATGAATTTCTGTGTTCAGTTTCATATACCACAATAAACTCTGCCTGTGTCAGGGAGTGTAAACCCACAGCAGTTAGATTAATAAACAAAAAGCACCAAGTTTTTTGTTGGTACCCAAGCTATGTTACAGGTCGTGGACAAATTATTATTTCATAGGTCTGCTGCTTGGAAATTCAGTGACGCATTAGCTCAAGGCCTGACTGAGTACACTACTGTACTCAACATAACAACTTACATTTGTACTCCACCTATGTGTACTGTGCAATAGAAAATCTGGAACTAGATTGGGGAGTGGAGGTGGGGTGGGCTTGAAAGTGTGGTAGGAAAGTCCAGAGTGAGTGGGTGTATACACATGCACACATGCACACACATGTTGATAGTAATAGATGGAAAGGCATAATTAATTGAAGATAATTTCTGAACAAACATTTTAAAGTGATAATTATTGATTTCAACAAGACCACATTTGGAAAAAATCTTTTGCCATTCCATGAACAAAGTTCATGAACTGAAATAAGATTCAAAAGTAATATAAAATTAATCTGTGTCTGTTGGGAAAGGTAATGTCATTTGTTTTGCTATTACTGTTATAGCGGCCCATGGGAATTGATACTCTGCCATCTATAGATATACATATAGCCCCCCCCCCCCCCCCCCCCAGGTTATGACAGGGTTCTGTTCCTGAGAACTGTTTATAACTCGAGCAATTCACCAGTAGGAAATCGGGTAATATATTTTTTTTAAAACATATAAAAACCAGTGTGTTTAATTCAACTGTTTGAATATTGCCAGTAATTAAGTTCCCACCCAGCAAAAGATGCCTGCAACCCCGCAGCAGCCAGCAAATCCATACTGCTGGACCCCCAAATGCACATTGGTCTGTGTGAGCTGCACATTGGAGGGGCATTCGATACCCGGGGAGGACCTTTATAAACATATTTGCATATATAAGTGTCTGTAAATTATCAGCCATTAGCATGATATTTAGTTTTGATTTGAGATTATGCAGAAACCCCTCACCATGATTAAACCTACAGAGCAGCTCACAATCTCACTTTGATTTGAAAGTTGAGTGTTGTTGTTTTATTGAAAGTGCTGCCCTCTGGAGGAAATGTGGAACCATGGTCCCAGCTTCCCCACCTGCCCGACTTCTGTTATAACCTGTGACAAGTATCAGAACATTGCAGTAACTCATTACTTTCGGTTTATAGAATTGATTTTGCAGAAAGGAAAGCTATCAGTAATTAAGATGTAACTAATTTAAGTTGCGTGTGACACAGCCTATAAGCCTAGACCACAAGTAGCATGAGCAATTTTATGATAAGCATGCTTATTGGTTGAAATATATTTATAACAATTCCTTTTTTAGTGAGTACAGATCTCTTGTTGCATTGCTTGCTTTGTGAAGTTTAGCACTGATTTACTTGGTATTCCCTGTGCCCTTGCGGCCTTTATTCTACTTGGGTAGAGCTTGCAGGTTTAGAAGGTCTGATGGAGTGGAGTAAATATCATTTTGTGGATGGCACACAGTGTGATGGTGGTGGAAGGAATAAATATTTAAGATGGTGGATGGAATATCAAAGAAACTAAGTGTTTTGACCTGGATGGTGTTTTATGAGAGTTTTTGATGGTGCACTCATCCAGGCAAGTATAATGTATTCAACGACACTTCTGATTTATACCTATTGGATTATGGCAAGGTTTTGCGGGGACCCAACACAGACAGTGGAGCACATAGTCACCAGTTGTCCCAAACACCGGCCACCGAATGGTGAACGAGATCTGATTGACCTGGACGATGACACATTGGCCTGGCTCGCCTCAACGGAGCTGCAGGTCTAAAAGACATACGACAGAAGAAGAAGTAATGATACCATTGAAGATTGTGCTGGCCATTTTGGGGGGTAATTGAGATGCGCCCTTTTCTGCTGTGTGCATGGAATCACAGATGTATATGAAATGATGTGAACAAGACTGTGTAAAGCTAACAGATTTCCTTAACTAAAGATCATTAGTCCTTAACTAAAGATCATTAGTGAACCAGACAGGTTTTTAGAAGGATTTGTTAGTTTCATGAACAGCATTGTTTTGAATATCTATTTTCCTTTTAAAAATATCTAGAATACTTACTTGGGTGAATTCAAAATTTCCAGTTACAACCGTGAGATTTCAACTCCTATCTAAAAATCATCAAGCCGGGTCTCTGGCTAATTAGACCATTAATTGACCTCTACAAGATTCCTGTCATGATAATTGCTCTGAATGGATAAATCCAAGTAAACAGTTTCTGTGAATGGTGGAGCGGTGGTTTCAACTCCTATCTGAAATCCAGCAGCTGCTCTGTAGTTCTGAGCTAGTGAGGTGGAAGGAAAAGCTGCAGAGATTCAGGTATTGGGAGACCACAGTTTATCATAGTGGAAGGAAAAGCTGCAGAGATTCAGGTATTGGGAGACCACAGTTTATCATACTATGAGTTTAGAAGTTTGGAGACCATGTTACAGTTGGACAAGATGTTGGTGAGGCCACATCTAGTGTAGTGTACAGGTGCACAACCTGTTATCCGAAATTCCAAATGACAAAAAGCTCCGAATAGCGGACATTTTTTTGGTCCTTGAAGAAAGGTCCTTGAAGACGTTCACCGAGGGCGGCGCGCAGAGGTGACAGCGGAACCTCCGGTCGGTCCTCGAAGAAAGGGGAACTAAATCTCCATTCATAAAAGAGAAGGTGAGGGTATATTGCGCGGGAGGGTTAATAATTGACAATCTGCTGCTGCCTGCCCGCTGAGGTAAAAAGTTCCCACGGTAGACTCACGATACGCAGTGTATCGTGAGTCTTGCGTGAGAACTTTTTAACTCAGCGGGCAGGCAGCAGCAGATTGTCGCTTCCTTCAGTTTCACCCCACCTACACACCTCTGCTTCCCGGCCATGTGTGTGACCCCTTCCCTCCCCTCTCCAGCTCCCCGCCCATCGCACGGGCGCGGGGGCTTTGCACTGTCTTCACGTCGGCGATGCCAGCAGGTCAGTGCCAGTCACCGGAGACGTCAGGACCAATGGGACACCGACCCCCAGGCCCACTACAAGCACGGAGTTCCCAGAGACCCACAGCCAGCAGCAGCCCATACCGTTCCAACTCCAGAGGAAAACTGCAAACTGGCCGGAGACGTCAGGACCACCAGACAACGACCCCCAGGCCCACTGAAAGCACGGAGATCCCAGATCAGCAACTCCAGCCCAGCCCTGCTCCAACTCCAGAGGAACACGCTGAAGCTGATGGTGTGCAAGGTACGCTTGTTCTTGGGGTGGCGCAGCTCGGGCTGTGGGCGAACTGCCACTTGTCGCCGTAGCGGCCCATCGGGGAGCGGATTCCTCTGGAGTTGGAGGGGGAGGGGGGTATTGTGCTGTTTAATCGCCCCCTGCTATCCCAGGGACAGGGAGACACAGCGGCTTTTGAGAATGGTGGGCAATCTATTCCAAAGTTCTGCCCACACAGTCAGTACATCTCTCCTACACTTGTCTCCCGCACTAAGATCATCTCGCAGAGAATGATCCCAGCCTAACCCTCCCTATTCTCTCCTATTCTGCAAGAAAAAACTACATTGAAGACTCAAACTCGCGATCGAGTAACTGCCAGGATCAAGGCGCAAACTCGCGACCTTGCGGATATGACCCGAGCACTCTACCACTGAGCCAGCTGTTAAAATCTTCGCTAAAAATCTTCCATTCCTAAAGCGGAAAAATTTCGAATTACGAAAAGTGTCTGGTCCCAAGGCTTTTGGATAAAAGGTTGTGCACCTGTATTCAGTTTTGGTCCCCCTGTTTCAGGAAATATGTTGTTAAACTGGAAAGGGTGCAGAGAAGATTTACGTGGATGTAGCCAGGGCTTGAGGGTCTAATCTATAGGGAAAGGTTAAGTAGGCTACGACTTTATCCCTTGGATCGTAGGATGAGAGGTGATCTTATAAAGGTCTACAAGATCATGAGAGGAATCGATAGGGTAAATTCACGGAGTCCTTTACCCATAGTAAGTGAATCAAGAAGCAGAGGACATAGGTTTAAGGTGAGGGAGGAAAGATTTAGTAGGAACCAGAAGGGCCACTTTTTAACACGGACGATATGGGATGTATTTTACATAGTAATATGGAACAGGCTGTCAGATGAGGTGATTGAGGCAGGTACTAACAAAAAGTTTAAAAAACATTAGTACATGTATATGGGTAGGATAGGTTGGGCGGGATATGGGCCAAAAGCAGGTAGGTAGGACTTGTGTGGATGGGGCATGTTGGTCAGTGTGGGGGCATGTTTGTTGGTGTGGGAGTAAGTTGGGCCGAAGGGCCTGTTTCCACACTGTATGCCTATTTTGAAATGCTTATAATGCTTATCCATTGTCAATGGACTTAGCCAGTTCATTTCCTGGAGTACTGATTAGGCAACTCTAATTCAGGATCGTAATGATGTCTTAAGGGCCTGTCCCACTTGCGTGTCCTAGGCACGCAAATTACGCGACCACGTGGTCGCGTTGAGCCGCGACGGTCCCGCGCGATTTGATGCGCACGCACAACCGTCTGGAGCGCGTGACGTCATTTGAAGATGGACACAAAGCTGGAGTAACTCAGCGGGACCGGCGGCATCTCTGGAGAGAAGCAATGGGTGATGTTTTGTGTCGAGACTCTTCTTCAGTCTGAAAAGAAGGGTCTTGACCCGAAACATCACCCATTGCTACTCTCCAGAGATGCTGCCGGTCCCGCTGAGTTACTCCTACATTTTGTGTCCATCTTCAATTTTCTTGGCCCCGCTCTGGAAGTAGAAGTGGGGGCAGATCCCGACCGCAACGGCCGCGAGCCCCAGGCCGAGTTCGGCGATCGTTTGCCTGCTTCTGCTGCTGTTGGAGGTGAGACGTTGCGTTGCGCCAGGGTCTTGGGCCTGTCCCACTTTGGCCGTCAGTTACGCGACAGGCCGTTGGCGCACGAAGATTTTGTTCGTTTCGGAGCCACGCGTCATGTCGCGCACCAACTACATACGCGCTTCTCAGTGGGACCGGCCCCGCGCGACCACACGATGACTGTGCGCCTCAATGCGACCACGGGGTCGCGTAATTTGCGTGCCAAGGACACGTAAGTGGGACAGGCCCTTAAGTATTCCAAACTCGATTGCATTGCTAGGTTGCTGACTATTTTTGGTGGGAACCTAACTGTCCATCTGAAATGCCTAATCAATGTACCAGCAACATATCATTAGCAAACTAATTGTATTGTGTATATTTAAACACTGTCATATTCCCAACAATGCATCTGCATTGATTGCCTTTTGAAATGAAAAGTAATCTGTTAATATAGGGTCTCGGTAATGTTGTGTACACTATCACCGTGCAGCTTTCGGTTGTGCATGCTAGACAAGCTGTCCATAAAAAGATCAGGAATTATAGGCATGAACACAGCTGCCAATGTTCATCGAGTCATATAGCACAGTAATGGCCTTTCAGCCCTTCCTATCCATACTGGTCATCAAGCACGCATCTATGCCTTTAGTTTACGGATTCAGCGTGAAAACAGGCCCTTCTGTCCATCGCTTCCACGGCGACCAGTGATCACCCCTAACCTAGTTCCATCCTACACACTGTGGACCATTTACAGAAGCCATTTAATCCACAAACTTGCTCGTCTTTGGAATGTGGGAGGAAATTGGAACACCTGGAGAAATCCCATGCTGTCACAGGAAGAACGTACAAACTCCGCAGAGACAGTAATCAGGATGAAACCTGTGTCGCTGGTGCTGTGGGGCATCAACTCTACCACTGCGCCTCTGTGCCACCCATGTACAGCACTGATCGTAGTCTTCTATCCCTTTGTATTTAGAAAGAAACATAAGAAACAGAAAGATAGGTGCAGGAGTAGGCCATTCGGCCCTTCGAGCCAGCACCGCCATTCAATATGATCATGTCTGATCATCTAAAATCAGTATCTCATTCCTGCTTTTTCCCCATAACCTTGATTCCTTTAGCCCTAAGAGCTAAATCTAACTCTCTTGAAAACATCCAGTGAATTGGCCTCCACTGCCTTCTGTGGCAGAGAATTCCACAGATTCACAACTCTCTGGGTGAAAAAGTTTTTCCCCATCTCAGTCCTAAATGAGTCTTAAACTGTGACTCCCAGCATATTTCAAATGTTAATCGAGATAGATGCTGTGAACACCTTTAGGTGGTACAGGGATGCAGCTGGAAGTGCTGCTGCATTGCAGCATCAAAGACCCCAGTTGGATCCTGACCTTGCATGTTGTCCATATGGAATCTGCACATTCTCTCTCTGACCCTATGGGTTCCCCAATGTGTTCCCCCAATGTGTTCTGGTTTTCTGCTGGATTCCAAAGGATTAGTAGGTTAATTGGTCATTATAAATTATCCTTAGTGTATAGGTCAGTTGTAGAATCTGGAGGGAACTGGATGAGAAGGCAGGGATTATAAAATAAAAGGGGTTACTGTAGGATTACTTAAATGGGGGATGAGTTTGGCAGATGAGTGGAGTAAGTGACAAAGGCTAGAGATGAAAAGAAGACAAAAGTGTGTCAGATAAGGAGAGAAGCGGAGAAGTGAAATGTGAAGCCAGAGGGGGAGATATGGGTGGAAGGGGACAGGGAGAGTTGAAATGGAGATTACAAGGGAAATGGGGATCTTGGAAATGTGAAATGGGTGCATGAAGGAGAAAAAAGGAGCAGCATGACTTTGGAGGGTTGGGAGATGTTGGGGGAATGTGTACACACTGTGGTAGGGGTGGGGTGTTGGAAAGAGAGGGAAGGTGTGGGAGGGGGCATTACTTTAAATTGGAAAATTCAATGTTCATACTGTTAGGTTGTAAGATAAGGTTGTAAGACTGTTAGACCTCTGAAGAGGGGCCTCGACCCTAAACGTCACCCATTCCTTCTCTCCAGAGATGCTGCCTATCCCGCTGAGTTACTCCAGCATTTTGTGTCTAAACCAGCACCTGCAGTTCTTTCCTACACTGTTAGGTTGTTAACCACCCAAGTGGAATATGAGGTGCTGCAAGGAGCCTCACTCTGGCAATGGAGGAGGCTTAAGACAGAAATGTCAGTATGGGAAGGGGTATTAAACTGGTTCGCAACCAAAAGATCCAACAGTTCTCAGTGGACACGAGCGCAAGTGTTTGATGAAACGTTTGCATAGTCTACTCTTGGTCGTGTCGATGTAAATGAGGCCACATCAAGAGCACTGAATGCAGTAGACAAAGTTTGAATAGGTGAACATGCAACACACAACAAAAGCTTTTCACTGTACCTCGGTACATGTGACAATAAACAAAACTGAAACTGAAACGTAAACCTCTGTCTGGAAGGGTTGCATACTTCTCTGGATGGAAGTGAGTGAGGAAGTTTAGGGAGAGGTGTTACATCTCCTGCAGTTGCAGTAGAAATTACCTGGGAAGGGGATGGATACCAAAGTTATAAACTGCAATAGGCTTAGTGGACTCCTTTTCTGTGTGAGAATTGAAATGTAATTCTAATATGGAACTAATTGGATACTGTTTTCTGGTAATTGGTTTGCACAATGTCCTGTGGAAAAAATAACCCTGACATTTTGTGTAATATATTTTCCTGAAAGGGGACTGTACTTATCGCCAAAGACTCCATGGTTCCAGAAAGGTCCCGACCCGAAACGGCGTCTGTCGATTCCCTCCACAGATGTGTTTTGCTCAAGATCCCAGCATTTGCCGTTTCTTGTGACTCCATTGTAGTCCACTCTTGCTCAGTTAAATAGCAAATGCTGTAAATAATTTTGAATTGATGTGTTATGGTAGGTGATTGTTTTACTCTTTGGCCCTTTGTACAAAATAATGCAAGTATTTATGAAATGCTTTCTATTTTTAGATTTCCTGGTGCAGTGTAGAAAGGATTAGAGCCTAAGGAGTTAACTTTAAACCTAGAGAAATGCATGTGGTGTAATGTGTCCTTGGAGAATCCGATCAGCATTGAGAGCTGATTTTCAGTCGAGCTGTGTTTAGCACAGGCAAGGGTGGAGCCTAATCACATGCATCCAACAGAGAAAGAGAAGAGAGCTTCACACATTCACCAGTGTCACAGCTGCATCACTGGGGAAACATAGTGAGAGTGCGGCATCAGCACCTATTTCAGCCTTTTAAGCCTGACTTAGCTGGAAACCTTTTGTATTTACGTTGATAGCACATTTTTTCTTCTATCTGAGAATTCTGGCTGATGGATAAATGGTTTACTGGCAGCAGCCACTGGTCTTCTCAACACAGTCTAAGGATATGCCTGTGGACAGAAGAAGGACAACATTAAGATTACAAAGGCCTTTTTAACCAAGGTGAAGATTTTATTTAGCCAAAAAACATTTGATGAAATTCTCTGCTATTTGCTGAACATGTTGAGCATGATATCGATGGTTATATTTTGTTGAAGATCTATTTTAATCTTGGGATTTGTCTGTACACCGCTGTCTTGGAAATCCACCCGTTTTTAATGATGTTGCTGTGTATATTGAAGCCTGTCGGCTAGTGGATAGAAGCGAGGACAGGGTCCTGGACCCAGGTACAGTTTCTGAGTTGTGTTAAATGAATACCTCACCTAGATTTTGTTAGCCATTTCTTTATAATATTTGTTTAATTTACAATCTTTGTACAAACAGAATTGAAATTTTATGCCTTTACATTCGCATTTTCTGTTCTTGATTTTTTTCTTCCAAATGATGCTTCATATCACGAATTATTGCCTACATTTTCAGTGTTCATTGTCTTCACATACTTCTATTGCATTTTGTTTGTAGCGTTGAGCAGAGAGATAACTAATGCAACTGAATTAAAGGTCAGAAATTGTTCATTTTGTCCTAATTTCACATTTCTGATATTTAAATACAATTATTTAGATACGAGTTTGGTTAAAGTATACAGTAGCCTTGCCTTTTGTTATAGATGCTGTAAATATGGTCATTCCATAGTGTTTGCTCTTGCCATCCAGTGAGCTGGATGAGAAGAAGTGCTAAATTGAAATTGAAAATAATTATTTTCAACAATTGTTGGGTGGTTCCGCATGGAAATTTGGTTGTAATACAGCAAGGGGTTAATTAGGACACGCGGACCAAAGAATTCTGACGCCTACTCTTAATGGCATTAATATTTTCTGCGTATAATAAGCCAATTGTTTAATAACAGAATTGCATTCTTTCTGAAAATGTGCCCTATTAGGGTCCCCGGTGTAATATATGCTGTTTCAGCATTTGTCTATTGGGATCAAACCATCTGCTTCTCAACAGTTGCAGTCAGTACCTTCTGACCTGTCAGACTTTGCATATTACTGGGCAGGACAGTCCCCTTGAACACAATACATAAAGAGCTCCGGGCTATGTTGAGGGAAATCCTCCATTTTCAACAGGCTTGGTTAACTGTTACATATTTAAGAGAGCTCACTATGATATAGCACAAATCCCAAATTGTACACGACTCCACACATACATTTCAGCAGCAATTGTATTCATTGATTTAGCTGTTAATAGCTTTCATATCCCTGGCTCCAAAAATGATCTGAAGGTAGAGTATACGATTTTACACAACAATAAATAAATAGAATGATTGAATTATTGATTGTTTTGCTCTGCTTCCACGATAAATTCTATTTCCTGTTGACCAACAAAAGCTCTGCTTTCTCGTGTTTCTGTGTTGTCCTGTTAAATAATTTGTCTTTATTGTTATTATTGAGATGGTAGGAGTAAACAAAATCTTGATCTTTACTATTTCGATTCACATTTTATGATTAATTATACCAAAAGTATCATCATGCTCATATCAAATATTTTAATTCCCGGGGATTTTTCAAAAATGTTCCGATGAGCTCCATACATTTTGCTGAAGGGTTTTTATATGATTGTATGAAACAATTGAAACAATCTTTTGCTTAAACAGCAAGGCAATATATTTGTACTTATTAACTATCATGATGATATTCTCTACAGTATACTGAGGGATGTTACATAGTGGATTCAAGTTCTGGTTTGGGTTTTTGTAAAATGGGGAACATTTTGATAAAACACTGATTTTTTTTCCCATTGACTAACCAGAGGGAAGTGATTCTTGTTCATGTCAGCAAAATATGAGTAATTCTGTTTACTATTACAGAAATACTGCCAAACACGCACAGTAGTCAGCAACTCAGTTGACATTCATACTGACTTGTTGTTTGCAGTAATTGTGATACTCGCAGTGATCTGGATTAAATAGCTATTTATTCGCAGGCAGCTTTAAAAAGCGATAAACATTTGTTTTCTGATGAAGGGTATTGAAACTCTGTTTCTCCTTCTTCAGATACTGCCTGGCCTGATGAGTGTCAGTTCTTAATTGTATTTTATTACAATCATTTTTACATTAATTTAATTTGGGACATTTGTTTTCAGTGGTCTTTATGCTGTTATATTAACAACAGGACAATATATAATGGGAGTAGGAGCCCTTCAAGACTGTCCTGGTATTCAATATGATTTCAGTGGATTAGACCCAGACCTCGCCTCTTGTTTTATGCCAGTTTCTCATTCTGTTACTTTCTTGATCTTTCATCTCTCTACTCCTAATGATCTATCCTCCACAGCTCCCTGGGCTACAAAATTACAGAGATTCACCTCCTTTTGCGAGAAGTAGTTCCTCTTCAGCTCAGTTCCAAATGGTCGTTCCCTAATCTTGTAACCATGATGGTAAAACTCTGGTTAAATCACAGTCAGAGTTTTGTGTTCATGAATGGTCACCACATATTGAAAAAGTGAAAAAACTTGAGAGGGCACTGAGGAGATTTACCAGAATGATTCTGAGGATGAGGGATTTCAGCTGCAAGGTTACCTTGGGGAAACTGGGTTTGTTTTTCTTGGAGCAACAGAGATTAAAGGAAGATTTGTTGGAGGTGAACAAGTGATTAGTCAAGACCGACAAAGAAAACGGCTCCATTAGCTGATTGGACACCGCGCAAGGGACACCCATTGAGGGTTTTGTCTAAGAAAGACATTCCTAATCCAAATCCAGGACGGTACAGAAGCGCAGATAGTAGAGCTGCTGCATAAATGCAACCGAGGATTGGGTTCAATCCTGACCTCGGGTGCACGTTTTATTTGTGACCACGTTGGTTTCCTCTGGGTGCTCTGGTTTCCTCCCACATCTCAAAGACCTGCAGGTTTGTAGGTTAATTGGCCTCAGTAAAATGTGTAAAAAATGCCCCCAATTTGTCAGGAGTGGATGAGAAAGTGGGATAACAGAATGAATGTGAACAGGTGATCGATAGTTGGCGTGGACTTGATGGGCCTGTTTCCATGATGTATCTCTAACCTCTAACTCTAAACTGAAATTGCCTTATTGTCATATAGACCAGGATGCAATGAAATTCCTTGCTCGCATAAAGCTCATAGAGTACTCAATATACATGACAATGGTAATTACAACAAATGCACAACTGCAAATGGTGCAAATATTGTTTGTAGAGCAATAAAGTAATGCAAAAAGTATTAAAGTGCAGTAATGGAATAACCAAAATAGGTAGTTAAGAATATGTCGCAGCAGCTCTGTGAAGAGGGTGTGAAAGAAATGATCGGGTCAGGAGTCTGGTAGCAGTAGGGAAAAAGCTGTTCTTCAGTTCTAGATGTCCGACCTATCAAGCTCCTGTATTTTCTTCCACAAGGTAGAAGACAGAAAAGTGAACGGCCAAGACAACTGGCATCCTTGACAATGCTTCTAACCTTCCTAATGCCACCATGGACTGAATGAAAGGAAGAAAGTAAGGAGCCTGTGACAGGCTGGGCAGTCTATAGCAGAGCAGTCAAGTCAAGTCAAGTTTATTCGCCACCGCACCAGGTTGAGATGTACCCTTTCAGTGGACTTTCACTTGTGCATTTGTAGATGTTTGACGAAAAGGTTGGACATGCCAAGTCCTCTCTAATGCTGAAGAAAATAACTATGCTGATGAACTTTCTTGATTGCACCATCAGTGTGAAGTGACCAGGTTAAGTAGCTGGTGATATGGATGCCTATGAACTTTAAGCTGTTGGCCATCTCTATAACAGCTCTGTTGATCAGAACAGGGTTGCAATAACAGCCTCGCTTAATCCTCGTGATTCAATGAAGAGTGGGAAGGGACATTGATGAAAATTTGCTCAGTGACAGGACACAATGTATGTTGGTGCACAGGCGTTTTTGGTTTGGGTGGAAGAGCTGTATTTTTTCTGTTAGATTCTGCGACTCCTATAAGTTTTGGCAAGTAGATGAAGACCCCTTCCCAAACAATCAATACGTATTATTGCATTCCAGTGGACATGCCATGAGAGTCGTGTTTTCAGAATAAATATTTACATTGAATATTCATTCCAATTTCCCTAAAGCAAAATAGAAAAGCTTCAGGAAATCTGAAATGAAACCAAAACATGCTCGAAAAACTCGGTGGGTCAGGCAATGAAGAGAGAAACAGAATTAACACTTCAGGTTCACGACCTTTCATCTGACCAACAAGATATTTCCAGTTGGGAAGTGCCACTGAGATGATTAACACAATACCATATTGGTCTTCAGTGGGTTGCTGGATGCTGAAATCTATGATGAACATGTATCTTCCTCTCTGTCTCATTTCAAATCTGCACTTACCCATTCTTGCAAATTATAGTGATCGATTTCAGGTAGCAAAGCGGTACACATACCCCAGTTTGCATAGACGGTTACGAAGTGGATATGGTTGAAAACTTCAATTTCCCTGGAGTCAATATCACCACCATTCTCTCCTGGACTACCCATATTGAACCAATGACCAAGAACACCAACTTCCTAGAAGGCTTAGGAAATTTGGCAAGTCCCTTACACTCACCAACTTCTACAGAAGCACCATAGAAAACATTTTATCAGGATGCTTCACAGCTTGGTTTGGGAACAGCTCCATCCAAACCACAAGAAATTGCAACAAATTGTGGATGCAGCCCAGACCTTCACACAAATCAACCTCCCTTCTATTGACTCCATTTGTACTTCATGCTGCCTCGGCACAATCTAGAATTTGTCACACCCTGGCCACTCCCTCTTCTCCTCTCACCCATCAGGCAAAAGTATAGAAATGTGAAAACGCACACCTCCAGATTCAGGAACAGTTTCTTCCCAGCTGTTATCCGGCAACTGAATCATCCTACCACACCCAAAGAGCAGCGCTGAACTACTATCTACCTCTTAGGTGACCCTCGGACTTTCCTTGATCGGACTTTGCATTAAACGTTATTCCCTTATCATGTATCTGTACATTGTAAATGGCTCAGTTGTAATCATGTATTGTCTTTCTGCTGACCGGATAGCACGCAACAAAAACTTTTCACTGTAACATTGAACTAAACTGAAACTGAAATGTATAGTCCTTATGACAGTACAGAAGGAACTTTTTAAGATATTTGTGGAACATATGGTTCAAGACAACATTTGAATTTTTCAGTGACTTGATGGGGAATTTTGCTGCCCTTTTAAGCTTTGGTTGTCCATTTGTAGTAGGATATGCCTTTACCTTTTTATGTATTATTCACAACTTTTGAATTAGTTGTGAGCTTGAATCCAGATAAAGCACAATCCTTCCAGGCATTCCCAGGCCACTGCTGATCTCTGCATTGTGTGCAAACCTGGCGATGTATCCAGTTCTTAGTACAGAACTACAACCTCTGTGTAATTCCATCGCTGAAGAAAGAGAGGTTCACTGTTTGATCCAACAGAAGTTTACTGTTTGATTCATCCGGGGGTGGAGGCCAGTCTGTCATTATTTAGGAATTAAGTTAAACTCCCTTTCTTTAACCAATCAATGCTAAAAGGTCAATTTTAAACCAGTTTGACCAGTTCAAGGTCAGCAAATTTTGCATTTAATGGTGGAATGTAATTACAGAATGAGGTTTGGACTGTACAGTTTAGTTTTGATATGGCAGACAGATATCAATAATATTGGGACGTGATTTGAAATGTAGCCATATACATATTACAAAGTTAGTTAATGTGTTCTGATCTGTAAAGCCATTGTTGAATACTTTGTTGCTTGATGGTCAGTGTGGACTCCGTGGGCTGAAGGGCTTGTATCTGCTGTATCTCTGTCCTAATTTGCCATAGACCCTATCAGTGTAACAACAGTGTATTTAAAATTCCAAATCTGTGACTGTTTCTGAGCACTGTATATCTAAAATGTTTTCACAGTTTTGGCATGTCCTATTTCCTCTTTGCAATCTGATTTAGAAAACAATTTCCTATCCCATGTGCTGCACCAGGCTATGATGTTTCTGTTTTATGTTGAGCAAAAATAAAATGCTTTAAATTTATTTTGAATTTTGCAATGGCAATACATATGCCAAGAGGTCACTAAATGATATTCTTCGCAATGTTGCTGTTGCACGATGTGAAGAGTGCATTTTGAAAGATGAATATTACATAAACTTGCTCTGCTCAGAATGTGCATAGCTGACATGAGAGATAAACCATCATGGTATCATATTGCAGGCAGTGGGAAGACTAGACTATTAATGTGGGATTCTAAGGACACAACCTCAGCCAGTATGTGCCTCGAGAAGCTAAAAATAATTTTGCAGATTCCAGCAATCCATAATCGTTGGGTTCTAAAAATAAATTAATAGCCTTTCCAGTTAGGACTCACAATTATGGATGCAACGTAAAAGAAGAACCTGTGTTACAGCTGCCAAACTTGCCAAGGATAACTGTTGTATTTTAGTATGACCCATCTAGTAGTATTGGCTACCATCTGAACTGTTGTTCAATTACCTTTTGAGCTCATAATCTAGAGTGATGGTATATTACGCTCCCACACCTTTATGGGACTGTTTTATTGTCGGAAATGTCCCTTTTTATGTGGATTAAAGTCCTGCCTGCCGCTTTGGCTCATATATGCTTTAAAGACCCTAGGCACTATTTGAAGAAAGCAAGTATTTTTCTCATGTCCTGGAAATATTTTTCTCTCAGCAAGTAATGCATAAAAAAACAAATTAAATCAATATTCACCTCCTGGCCGTTCATAGGTCATAGCACCTGCTGTGAATAGCTGTTGAGTTTACCTGCATGGAAAATCAGTGTGTTTTGAAAGTAATTTGTTATGGGAATTGCTATGAGATGGTCCATATGATAAGGATCATTGCAAAGTAGTTTATCTGATTTAGAGCTGATTAGGCCCTGTTTGTGCTATAATTGAAGAAGGTTGGCAAGACTATGGAGAGGATGCAGAAAGAGATGCACACTTGTTTAATTACCATTACCTATGACAAAGGTTAAGAGGTGACCCAATTCAAATGTTCAAAATCATGGGATATATGGTAGAAAGTGCGAAAAACGATTGAAATTGTTTATCAAGAGCATACAGTTAAAATTCCTATAAAAGAATGAATGGTGGGGCAAAGGATCAGAGTTATAACTACTGAAATTGAAATCAAAATTTCTTAAAATTATTTAAAATGAGAAATAATAAAAAAAAGATTACACAAAAGTAAGATAATTCAAAAATCACCTGACTTCCAGTTTGTCAATAACTGGATAAACTTTATTTATCAACTTGTGACAATAAAGTATCATTCACTTCATACATTCCAGTTTGCCTGCTAATCTGCAGGCCCTCAATCCTATTGAAATGTATGGAGTCTGGTCTTTCACACCTACATAGGATCAGGGTAGCTATTCGCACCAGCGTAATGTTTGGGAATCCTAGCAGTGGGCTACTCTGTTGTTGAGATCCTCGTGCAGTCCAGTGACAGAGCATAGTGATGCTTTCCATCCCTCAGTAAGTTTCAATTTGTGCATTCACAGCGTCTGAGAGTGACTGAAGTCCCAATATCTGACAGCCGCAGATAGGGTCTGTGGGTGGTAACTCTCGATGCCAGGCTAAATTCCTGGATTTCTCACACCGTTCTATCATTCCAAAGACCACACTGGGATTTCCAAAAGCTATTTAAAAGGAAGGGGATAAATATTTTAAAATATAGAAAGAATGATGTACAAAATTGTGATGGGTGGTAATAAACATTTGCCAAGAGCTGAATTTTCTATAACAAGGTGGCATGTTTAAGGTAAGGAGTAAAAGGTTTAGAGGGGATACAAGAATTATTTTTTTCATCCAAAGGATGTTTGAAGTTCAGAAGGCACTGAGAGGATGGATGTTAGACTCAGAGACTCTCATAACATTTGAGAAGTCTCGAGACAAGCACTTGAATTGCCAATGCATGGAAGACTACAGGTTGCTTGTTGGTAAATGGGATAAGTAGATGGGGACTTGATGCTTGTCATGGGCATGCTGGGCCTCAGTGACTTCATGAGTCCATCATTCCAGTTGAACAGTATGGCGAAATGTAGGAAACAGGATAACTTTTGGGAGAATGGCTCTCGTGTAAAGGACTGAATGGCCTGAAGACCAAACAAGATTCCTAATTCTTTGAGTATTATAGCCTTAAGAGAGAAAAGATTTATTCAGAATCTGAGGGCCAACTATTTCACATCAAGGGTGATATGAGCTGCCAGAGGAAGTGGTTGAAGCAGGTACAATAACACGATTTCATATCATTTGGTTAGGTACATGTATAAGAAAGGGTAAGAGGGGTATGGGTCAAATGTGGGCAAATTAGACTAATTTTGTTGGGCATCTCAGTCAGCGTAGATGAGCTGGGCTGAAGGGCACATTTCCATGCTGCATGATCTATAGGAGGAAGAGCCATCCTGGGGAACGGCTGCTAACCAGCAGCTGTCCGTTCAATTCACTTTTTTTTAATTAGTTTTTAGTGAATTTTGTCCTATGTTTGTTGTGGAATTTGACTTTTTTATGTGGGCGGGGAGGGGGAAACTATTTTCTAGGTCCCTACCGGGTTGGTGAGGCAGCTTTTTCACCGGGCTGCACCGTCGACCCGTCCTTGCGGCCTACCAGCGGGAGTGGAGCGGCGTTTTTCCTGGCGGGGACCGCCCAGCACCTTCAACTTCGGTGGCGGCACAGCGCTGGAGCGCTATCGCGGGCGATGCCTTGCCTGGGTCGCCGCGCTGTAGCTCCAGTATGCTGAGACTACCGTGATCAACACCATCGAGCTGCAGGACTGTGGAGCGGCCAGCCGCGGGCGGCGGCGCCGACGTTAACATCGGGAGCCTCGGAGCACCAACCGACGCAGCCCTGTCGGCTTCGGAATGCCACGGACTCCGGTAGGGAATCGGCCGTTCCAGCCGTCCCAGCCGCTGTGAGGACTCTCCCGATGCCGGAGCAACACCACCCGGCGAGAACGGCCAGGAACATCGGGCCTCCGTAGAGGCAACTGTGGAGGCCTCAATAGGCCTGACTATGGGAGAACTGGGGATGGGGACTGGACATTGTGCCTTCCCCCACAGTGATAACCACTATGGGGGGATGTTTTTTTGTGTGTAAATGATTATTTTATTCTGTGTCCAAGATGGCTGCCGGAAGGGAGAGTGTACGCTGGCGCGCTTTAGCTGCCGCTGCTCTCTCTTCATATTGTGTTTTTGATTTTTGTCTTTGGATTGAATTCTGTCTTTAATTTGTGTACTGGTGATGTCTTTACTATTTATTTCATTCCACTTACATGTTTTTACTCTATTTGCTAAATTTTGTAAGGTGTCCTTGAGACTCTTGAAAGGTGCCCATAAATAAAATGTATTATTATTATTATGACAGACACAAAATATTTAAAATGTGCAAGAGATCACATTGATATTGAAAATGCTAGTGCTTATAATAATTATAATAGTTGTTCCCTGACTCAGGATTTTTTGTTTTTGTTTAGAGACAGGGGGAAGTTTGTATTGCAAAACATTGCAATACAATGTATTGCAAATCATTGCAAAAGGATTTGAGTATAGGAGCAGAGAGGTTCTACTGCAGTTGTACAGGGTCTTGGTGAGACCACACCTGGAGTATTGCGTACAGTTTTGGTCTCCAAATCTGAGGAAGGACATTATTGCCATAGAGGGAGTGCAGAGACGGTTCACCAGACTGATTCCTGGGATGTCAGGACTGTCTTATGAAGAAAGACTGGATAGACTTGGTTTATACTCTCTAGAATTTAGAAGATTGAGAGGGGATCTTATAGAAACTTACAAAATTCTTAAGGGGTTGGACAGGCTAGATGCAGGAAGATTGTTCCCGATGTTAGGGAAGTCCAGGACAAGGGTCACAGCTTAAGGATAAAGGGGGAATCCTTTAAAACCGAGATGAGGGTAACTTTTTTCACACAGAGAGTGGTGAATCTCTGGAACTCTCTGCCACAGAGGGTAGTTGAGACCAGTTCATTGGCTATATTTAAGAGGGAGTTAGATGTGGCCCTTGTGGCTAAGGGGATCAGGGGGTATGGAGAGAAGGCAGGTACGGGATACTGAGTTGGATGATCAGCCATGATCATATTGAATGGCGGTGCAGGCTCGAAGGGCCGAATGGCCTACTCCTGCACCTAATTTCTATGTTTCTATGTTTCTATGTATCATTCCTCATATGTTGGCTGTTTGAAGGGAAGATCCATAACCCTCGGCCCATGACATCCTGTGCTGGTGTTTGAAAAGGGGCACATGGGAATTAATAATTTCTGTTTGGTTGTGAACATTCCAAACACATTCTTAAGTAGCATGCCATGTTTGTGACTCATTTGGAACCTACAAAATAATTCTTCCTCTAGATGACAGCCTTCAGAAGCAGGGGGTTACTACTTTTCCCATTCAGTACTCTGTTTCTCTCTGAATAGTTTACTGCACGGTTTAAGTATTTCCTTCCTTTGCATTGCAAGATTTGGGTGGCACCTCTTCTGCTTGATGTTTGCTTGCGATGTTTAGTATTTTCACTGAAACTGAAGATAGATGAAATGTTCACAGCATTTCGAAGTTCAGTCTACCATTGACAAGAACTGGAGACAATTTGAAGTGAGTTTAAATGAGTAGATAAGTTGTCACTTTTGGTTTGTATACATTATGCTATTGTTTTGTTATTTTGTTCATTTTGGAAATACAACTTTTTACATGTTGGTAATTCCTGGTTGTTCCTGAGAAGCATTCAGAACAAGGGAACTTCAAAATTGAAATGAAACCCTTGGCACTTGTAGGTCTTAAGACTTTTAAATATTCAGCTATTGAAACACTAACAGAACAGATTCAAATGAAAATATTTCTGGAAAAAGCTGCATGTAATTTTACCGATACTAACAGAGCTTGCACACACAATATTGTGCGATACTGTCAAAAGTACTCTGGCATTTTTTTGCCTTGGGCTGCACTACCAGCAACATGACCTATTTTATTTTTAGTTTTGAGCTTATGTTAATAGTTATATGCATGACTGAGAGTTATAGTGTGCTTCAAAGCTCTTGATAGATTGACGTTGTGATTTTTAAATATTTAAGTAATTTTGCTTTAAGTATTTCTCTAATGTTTTTAGGTCCTAGTTATCTAATCTAATCTAGCTGCAGACCCCTGAGAATAAAACCAGGCATAAGGATATCCAAACAAAGCAGATAAGTCCCCTGCATGTCTTTATGGCATATACATGAAAAGTATTACAAAATTATCCTGTGTAGAAATGTAACAATATAATAATTTTCCATCAACCAACTTCTTTATTTGGCTGTTTGTGGGAGTTTACAGAGGGTGCATTGCCTTGTGCATTATTGAAACATGTGGATTGCTGTAAATGGAAGGAATATTTTGTGGCAACAGCACAATACATAATGCATTTTTGTGAGACTTGTACAAATGAAGGACTTTATGAAAACCCACGCACATTACAACAGCTCAAAATATTTTGGAAGACCTAAGGATGCAGAAAATATATATATTTAAACTGAACTGCATTCTTCTGTGAAACAGAAAATCACATTCATGTTGAGGCTGGTCTTCAAGGGTGCCTCAGTGAATATTTCTGGAATATTGGGGTGCAACAATAGGTAGGGTTCCTGCCTGTCAATTGTGGAAGTGACGGTGTATAGACTAAGCAAGCAGCAGGTTGTTTCTCAGCTCCTGGAAAGCTGGAGTTATGGTATAAATATGAAACAGAATTGTCGCTGAGTGTTGAGGAAAGTGTTCTGAGGCATAAATAGTTTAACATTTCACAATGCTTGTTCAGGCAAAATACCTCAATAGTTTTGTCTAAGTAGTTCACTGATGGCATTAAAGATCTAGCTTTCTTCACTATTTTTTGAGCTATCTACATCATGCAGTGCTTTATCATATGTGTAGGAAGGAACTGAAGATGCTGGTTTACACCGAATGCTGATGTAACTCAGCGTTTCAGGCAGCATCTCTGAAGAGACGGAATGGATGACATACTGAAGAAGGGTCTCGATCCGAAAAACCACCCATTCCGTCTCTGTAGAGATGCTGCTTTTCCCGCTGAGTTATTCCAGCAGAAGCGGAAATCGTTATCAAAACATGGGGGGGGGGGGGGGGGGGGGGACACGACACCACAATTTCTTGACAGCGGAGAGCATGAGCGCACACACACACACACACACACACACACACACACACACACACACACACACACACACACACACACACACACACACACACACACACACTGCGACGGCTTCAACATCGGGAGCCTCCATTGCCTCGATGCAGGAGTTTGATTTTAAGCCGCGCCGGGTGTTGAAAGGCCCTGCGATCGGGCCAATTCAGCTCTTAGAAAGCGTCTGATACCCGCAAATAAAACTGAAGCAAATAAAGGCAAACTGAAGAACCAGCCTTGGAAGGGGGGGAGAGAGAGAGAGAGAGAGATGGGAAAAACATACTAAATAACGTGATTGAGGGACTTGCCTGCAAGCCAGCCAGGAAACCCGTTCGACTGAATTCCTTAATGCCATGACCCGTTTAAATCTGATACCCGTTTAAATCTTTCCCATCCACCAATACATCCAATTAGTTCAAATGGTAATTGTACCCGCATCAGACAGCTTTGGAAGGTCAAAACACAATTGGTGACACATCATCGTGTTAATAGAGACATTTAACAAACGCTTAACAGTGACATCCCCACTGTCTCGCAGAAAGCGGAGATTTTAATAGTTTTTTCACCGAATTTCAAAATCCAGATTACGAAACATGGGGGGGATTGTCCCCCACTTCTCAAAACATGCATCCCCCCAGCCCCCTCCCCAGGATTTCTGCCCATTGTGTCTTATCATATCTGTGAGGGATCCATTATCCAGTTCTCTGAGTGATCTTTTGCAGAAGTGAAAGACTTCATTGAATCTTGATGCGAGTCCTAGTGTTGGTTGGTGAGTGTGATGGTCATTGAGTAAATTACACTTGGTTGCCAGTGAAAAGTTTACCTGGAATGTGTTCTGTTATTGAGTGCTACAGTACTGTGTCCAAAATATTTACTTCACTTAAAAGATACTGTGAACTTGTTTTTATGTGATACATGAAAAGGAAAATCCAGAAGATCTTGGCATTAATCTTTATAGCCTATATTTATCTTAAATTGATATTGATAATGCAGCTTAAACTTTCGGAAACTAGATTAGCATTTTTGTTTATCCTTTTACATCAATGCAAATTTAGTAAAGCCCACATGTAACTATTATAATTTCATATGGTGTCCCACATAACTTAAAGTGCCTGTTAATGCTGTATCGAATGCGACATAGAAATTTGAAATGTTATCTCATATATACTTGATATCTAGTAGAAATGTGGAATCTTTATATCTACATTGTACACGTTAACTTGAAAATTGGAAATGGCATATTACGTGTTTAATATAATGAACATGCATACATTAACCAAAGGATGAGAAATATCTGGTATTATTCTGCTCTGCTACATGCTTCAGGCAGCTTTCAATAATTAAGTAACAGATTGGGGAGGGAGAAGTAGAAGGCATGAAGCATGTGAAGCAGCTTTTGACTAGTTTAAACATGGGTCAGGTGACATTGAAGGTCAGAACAGCTGAGGTCTGCCAGCCAGCATTTGTGCTTGCATTTGTGATCCTGCCGGCTCACTGTACTCATGTCTTTATTTTCAGTGCCGGCGGACCTGACTCCAGAAGAAGTGATAGAACTAGAAAATATCCGACTACGCAAGCAGGAGCTCTTGGTTGACATTCAGGTATGCCGCTGATTGTACCGGGTGACTAATTTTTACAAGGTTGCAATAGATTTAAAAGTCCGAATACCCAAGTTCTCAAAGTTTGATTACTTTTTATTAGCACCTTTTTAGCTTTGATCCAATTACTAAGAAGGTGCAATTAATTTTCTGAAACCACAGTATCCATCTTTATAAAAAGTAAAGAACATTACCTAGTGTGAAGTGTAATTTCTAAAAGTTTTAATCTTTATTTGAGTAAGTTGCTTTACTTTGGCCTTTACGGTCACATTTCATTAATTGGGTTTGAAGATAAAACAAAAAAATGATTCTTGTTTGTTTAGTATGCTTTTGTGGCTAGATTGACCATGAACTGATTCTGCTGTACAACTCAAAATATATCTTATTTGATTTAATTCAAGTTCCATATTGTATGCTGATTGCTTAAACAATACTGAAGTTAAGTTTTATGATTAACTACCAAAACGACCATAACCATAACTACCAAAATAATGCTACCAAAAGATAACTACCAAAAGAGTGAGAGTGTATGGTTGATGATAATATAAATGGACATGCTACAGCTTATTGAGAAGTTATCATATTATTGGTGGTTTGTCATCATTATGCTCCTGTTCTGAAAGTTTTATTATTCACCTTCGTGCCTGTGATCTACAGCAACAAGGACATTTGGTCATCGTCCATGAATTGTCACAATCTTCATTGTAATCAGTAATATAATAATGTGATCATTTAAGTTTGATACAATCAACTCTTGACCACTATGTGAATGCATCATAGAGTATCTTATCGCTTGAAGAAGTAACATTTCTATAACGTGCTGGAGGTCCACTTGGTACCATGTCTACCTCATTTTCATTGCCAATTATAACAAGGAATGTATTCTTAGGAATCTCGGCACATAATGCTTAGTGACAAATGGTTTCCCAAGCCTCCAATAAAGTTGGCCAAAAATGTGGTGTGTGCTCTGTCTCTCAAATTGAGGAATGCTAAAAGTTGCAGTGTCCATGTCTGAAGCTCAATGCAAATGTGTATCAGGGATCTGACTGAGATCCCCATTGTAGGAATGGTCTGCATTAAGGCAGCAAATGCCTATACCCAGCAAGACTAGGTACATATGTGGAAACGGGCTGCATATTAAGCCTGAAGTAACATGCAAATTTTAAAAAACAAAGCTCAAATTTGGGGTAGAAACAAGGAACTGCAGATGCTGGTTTATCTAAATGTATAGAAAGTGCTGGAATAGCTCAGCA
Organism: Leucoraja erinaceus; assembly: GCF_028641065.1. Lineage (NCBI taxonomy): Eukaryota > Metazoa > Chordata > Chondrichthyes > Rajiformes > Rajidae > Leucoraja > Leucoraja erinaceus. Next base: position 11,762,681 of record NC_073399.1, on the reverse strand, counting down.
AGTCAGGCAGCATCTCTGTAGAACATGGATAGGTGACGTTTCGGGTCGGGGCTTCTTCAAGATCGAATTTGGCACTAGTAATGCAGTCGTGTTCCTCCCAACTCGCATCTAAAAATCATTTTCAGCTACTGCTTTCCCTTTGATCACAGCTACAACACTTCTTTATTAGCCTCCCTGCTCACCTTTCACACGAACCACCATTGCCACTTTCATATTTGTTATCGTCTCCTGATCCTCATTTCCCGTGTTTCTTCCTTCCCTGCAATTCCAGCCGACACCTTATTCACTATCCCACTTCAATCTCTAGCCCTCACCATGCTACACTGCAATAGACAGAACTTCCAAGGCACAATATTAAAATATATTTATATTTTAACACTTCTGCCCTTGATAGAGTGCACCGTTTTTCTAAGCCAGTTACATACATTTGTTTTTGTCAATGTACTGTGTCTTGTATCTAGCAGAAGGGTCTGTACAGATAAGTAACTGGTCCAGATTAACAGCATTTTAGAATTTTGATGGTAAGTGTTAGCTGAATATCAAAGGGAGGAAAAAAAACTGCTTTGTTAAGTCTTGACTTGTGTTTATGCAAAACAACTAACAGCTGATAATGTCACTAAAATCAGGGCTGATATTGCCAAAATCAGAGCCACTTACAGACTAGGCTTGTATTCACTGAAGTTTAGAAGGATGAGGGGGTATCTTATAGAAATAAATAAAGTTATAAAAGGACTGGACAAGCTAGATGCAGGAAAAATGTTGCCAATGTTGGGCGAGTCCAGAACCAGGGGCCACAGTCTTAGAATAAAGGGGAGCCCATTTAAGACTAAGGTGAGAAAAAATGTTTTCACCCAGAGAGTTGTGAATTTGTGGAATTCCATGCCACAGAGGGCAGTGGAGGCCAAATCACTGGATGGATTTAAGAGAGAGTTAGATAGAGCGCTAGGGGCTATTGGAATCAAGGGATATGGGGAGAAGGCAGGCAAGGGTTATTGATTGGGGATGATCAGCCATGATCACAATGAATGGCGGTGCTGGCTCGAAGGGCTGAATGGCCTCCTCCTGCACCTATTTTCAATGTTTCTATGTTTCTAAGGAGTGAAACAAAGGTACTGTTATTTAGCTTTAAATGATCTTTAGTTACCTACTAGGTTTAGCAACAACCAAAAATGTTATTGATTTTCTATGAAATGGTTACTAGGTTCGTCTGTTACTTGTGGGAATGAATCTTAGATTTTCTTGAAAAACCTTTCCAGTAGAGCAACATGTGCCTTGAATGTATTCAAATTTTCAGTAATGTGAAACTACAGAAGACAATTTTGGCAGCTATTACTAAAAAATTACTCTGCCCTACTTGCCTTTTTTGGCATGTTGCTCAGGTCTTCATTCTTCACTTCTCAAGTTAAATGCCTAATCCATACTTCAGACACTTGAGCCAACAATTGAAGATGATGCAGTACCAAGGATTGCTGCATTGTCACAGTTGCCGTCTTCTAGATACAATATTAGATAGATAGATAGATATGCCATTTATTGTCACTATACATGTACAATGAGATTAAAAGCAGCTCGTACTCAGTGCATACAATATTAATCTGAGACCTAATGTTCCCTTTCAGTAGGATCCCATGTCATTATTTGAAATAGAGCAGAAGAGTTCTGGCTGATTTTCGTTTCTCCTCAACCAACATTACAGAATTACAAATCATATACACAGAACCAACATTTGATGTGGGCTTAGCATTCCTTTTCAACTCTATCCACACTTCTTAATTGTCGTTAACATGCTTTGTTCCATTGTGAATGGTATTATATTTTGCAAGTTTATTTTTATTCCCTTTACCCAGTCCAATTCTATAAACTCTAGTGTTGTAGTTGGTGAGATTCTTTTGTAGGTGTTTGTCTTGTTCAAGTATACAATATGAAACAATTTAAATTTATTTATCCCAGGAGGGAAATTGGTCTGCCAAGACATAAAACAACAAGATACATGAAACATGAAATTAAAGCGACGAATGGAAAGTCCAGGATTTTGGGTGTGCAAAGATTGGGGAGGGGAGGGATAGAGGGAGAGTCGGTCTACCCCATGACAGAAGGGGGAGGAGTTGTACGGTTTGATGGTCACAGGGAAAAAGGATCTCCTGTGGCGTTCTGTGCTGCATCTTGGTGGAACCAGTCTGTTGCTGAATGTGCTCCTTAGCTTGACCAGTGTGTTATGGAGGGGGTGAGCTGTATTGTCCAAGATACTCTGCAGTTTGAGGAGCATCCTCCCCTCCAAGACCACCTCCAATGAATCCAACTCCACCCCCAGGACGGTGCCAGTCTTCCTGATGAGCTTGTCTGCTGTCTTCGCCCTGCTCCCCCAGCACACTACAGCGAAGAAGATGGCACTGGCCAGATTGGTATTACATTGGTAGAACAACTGCAATATCTTACTGCAGACTTTAAAGAACAGAGCTCCTCAGAAATCAGACGCATCTGTCCCTTATACAGTGCCTCTGCGTTCCTGGAACAGTCCAGTATACTGTCCAGTGATCACCCACCATGGACTTTGAGGCATTTGACAAGATCCTGCTTGTAGGCTTGTCCAATAGGTTAAGGCTGATAGAATCCAAGCTGAACTGGCTAATTGGATGGAAGGAGGCAAAGGTGGCAGAATGCTTTTCTGATTGGATGTCTGTGATTTGTGAAGTATCAGAGGGATTAGTGTTGATTCCCTTGTTGTTGTTTGTGATGCACAGTGACAACTTTTGTGTGAATGTAGGAGGATGATGAGTAGGTTTGGGAATGATATGAAAGTTGATGGTATTGTGAATAGTAAGGAGGGATGTCTAAAGCTACAGCAGGACATTAATCAGTTGGAAAGTTGGGCAGAGAATTGGTAGATGGAATAAAGTCCTGATAAGTGTAAACTGATATAGTTTAGGAAGTCAGATAGGGTAGGGTGTATACAGTAAATAACTAGGAGGTAAGGAATGTTAATGAACAGAAGGACTTATGGTTTGAGTTCATAGTTAGTTCCTTGAAAGAGGCTACACAGGTTGATAGCGAGGTGAAGAAGGCATATGACGTCAGTCTTCATAGGTTGGGACATTGAATATAAATGTTGGGATGTTGTGTTGTACACTTGGAAAATCATGTGCCGTTCTGATCACCACTATATAGGAGAGAGTACAGAGGAGATTAACAAGATGGCTGTCTGGATTGGAGATCTTTAGTTATATGGAGACTGAATAGGCTTGATTTTCCTGGAATGAAGGAGGGTGAGGATATAATCGGATGGAGAGATATACAATTATAAGATGTATGGATAGGGTAGATTGTCAGATTTTTTTTCCCATGTATGGGGTCTCAAAAACAAGAGGATGGAGTGACAGGATTTGAAGGGAGAAGATTTATACACAGCGAATGGTTGATATCTGGAACTCGCTGCCAGAGGAGGTTTGAATGGATTAATAGATACAGTATGAAAACAGGCCTGTTCACTCGTTCTATCTTATCACACTTTTGCATTCACTCCCAACACACCAAGGGCATTTTACAGAGGCCAATTAACCTACAAACCTGCACGTCATTGGGATATGGGAGGGAACCGGAGCACCTGGAGAAAACCTACGCAGTCACAGGGAAAACATGCAAACTCCACACAGACAACACCTGAAGTCACGATCGAACCTTTGTCTCTGGCGTTATGGGGCAGTGCCTCTGCCAGTTTTACCACTGCACTGCCTTTTTTCTTGCTATCCAAACACCCATTCACATGAATTGTGTTTAATATTCCTTAAAACTCCCCCAGATTCTACCCCTAACCTACACTTCATGGGCAATTTACAGCAGCCTATTAACCCATCAACCTGTATATCTGTGGGAGTAATTTGGAGCACCTGGGGGAAACTAGGAAGAAATTGCAAAGGTGGTGGAGTCAGTTACAATCATTACATTTAAGAGGCATTTAGAAGACTCTTGAATAGACAAAGCATTGAAGACTACAGCCCTACTGTAATTCATGTTCATGGGTAAAAACATTGGTATGGGCTGATGGCCTGTTTCTTTGCTGTCTGAATCTATAACCATGACTGTCAAGCCTTGGCTTACAACAGTACACGTAGACTGCATTCAATGTGGCAGCTCAGTAACTGTTCAAACTTGTGTGTGTGTGTTTTTGTGTTTCTGTGTGTCTGTCTATCTGTCTGTCTCTGTCTCTGTCTCTGTCTGTCGCCCCCGAGCTTGAAGGTCGCAGACAGTTTACTGAAAAGTCGCGTAAGTGGGACTGGCCCTTAACACGTGTAGTTTAACTAATGTGAATCACTAATAATCGTTAGAATGTGAAATTTCATTCAGCTTTGTTGTGGGGAGGTAAGAATGACAGTGTTTGAAGGTAACATATAAAACAGGAGACAGTAAATAAAAACATAATGCTGCAATTATCCTGTCCAATTATACATTTGTATTCCCTCTCCAGTGATTCAGGCTTTGAGTTCTCCTTTATTTTTGTAGGAAATCATTAAGCAATTTCAACAACTGTTATTAATCCTTAAGAAACGTGGTTGTTTGTTAAGAAAAGAGAGTTGTTACAATTAGTTTCTTATCCAATGCATTTTCTACTATCAGATCCCCCAAAAATGTGCTTGTCTTTATGCTTTGTAATTGGTTTCACTCTCAGGTTTTTTAGATAAAATAACAGCCACCAGCAGATGTGGAATAAGAAATCATTGAAATTGATTACCACTGATGGCCATTATTTTTGGTTATGTGTGTAGAAGAAGCCTTGACTGTACTGATGAGAGAGGAATAAAAAAATATTGGCATTAGAATGGTGATTGCCGAGGTTGGTGGATGCAGCAGATGTATTCATGGCATTTAAAATACTTTTGGATAGGCATATGGATGGGCAGGGAATGGAAAGATATGGGTTATGTGCAGGTAGGTAAGTGATGGTCTTGGCATCATGTTCGGTGCAGATATTGTGGGCCGAAGGCCCTGTTATTGTGCTATGCTATAATTGCAAGAGAAGTAACAGTACACTCACAGTGGATGCCTTTATTAATCTATGAAACTAATTCACCTGGCCAATACACCCACAATTTGTGATGGAGCGTTGTGCTTGAGTTCAGATTCACTGTAGATATCTGGAAGATTTATATTACATTAACTTCAGTTATCATCATGCCAAAACCCTTGATAGTGTATGTCATGAGATGATGATATTTATGTCATTAATGCCAATTATGTGGGAGAAATCTAATTTTTCTTGCAAGCTCAGTTCACATAAGAATTTGGACCATTGCATTGAAGCGCTGAGGATGACTTGGTTAAAACAGTAGCTCAAGTTTATTGCTGGTGTCTCAAGATGGATTCCTGAATCCAATTCATTGCAACCATTTAGAGCTGGTAATGACTGCGATAAAGATATAATAAAAGGTGGCTGACAAGTAATTCGACCTTAGTGAGCTAGACAGGGGTAAGTTAAACCATGAGCTTGTGCCCCTACAGGCAGCATTGTTTCTCGAAGTTACTTAAATGTTAACTTATGATTCTGCCTTTTTTCACTTACGCTCTTAATACAGAATCTCCCTTCTGTCTTTATTCTCCTCTTCAACTTTTTTTTTCTGTTCTTAAATTTAAGGTGAGCAGACATGTGCAAAGTTCCAGATCACTCCATTTATGTCTTCATGGCACCATAGCTTGTAACTAGCAATAGAAAACTATGATCTGAAAGGTGAATAATAAATTTTAGTCATGGCACTTGTTGACAGTGTGCTGTTTCATAAGCTTGCTGGATCATTGTTGACCTGTGGGAATCTTCCCCAATAAATCTCACCTGTGTGCAGACCTGTAAATTGATGCTACAATCATGATTCATTCCCCAACTGTAAACAGATTGAACTTGTGGTGATGAAAGCAGAATGCTCAATCTCATCATTTGCAATAGTTTATGGTCCATGCAACAGGGTGTTAAAACTGAAGGATATTGTTATTTCATTTTCATTTTGATCCGTCTAAAGAAAGGTCCCAATCCGAAACATCATCTATCAATTCCCTCCACATATGCTGATTGATCTGCTGTGTTCTTCCATTACTTGATGTTTCGCTCAAGATTTCAGCATCTATAGTCTCCTATGTCTCTGGTATATCATCTTGATGTTTGTACTTTACCAAATACACGATGCTTAATTCATTCTTTATTTTCTCCAAGGCCAACTCTTGTCTGAAGGAACAATCCACATTTACATGTTTGTATGGAATTCATCCTGTTGATCAGTTGTAGTTCCCTTACAGTGAATCTGTTCCCTGACAGATAGAAAGGATGCCAATTTAATTTTCAAATTAGAATCAATAGGAGCACGTCACCAAATAAAAATGAAATCAGCAAATATGGAATTCATGTGAACAATTTATACTGAACTGCAATTATAAAAAAGTTGTTTCAGCACAGATTTCTCAACTTTGTCAGTTGTTCACTAAAGACACTGCTTCAGCAAAATCTGTGAGAATATCCTGTGTGATGTGCAGTGTTGATCTTGTCATGTCGCCTCCTTTTGTCCTGTTTTCACTCATTACTGTGGGAATGTTTCGAAACATTGCTTTCAGTTCAGTAATCATTTTTATTAGAAAGGATATGAAGTCACACAATATTTTATAGAAACAGAGGGTGCCTGTGACATTGTTGTGAATCAATAGGCAACAAAATAACAACCTGAAAAACCTTAAAACCATAATTTTGAATTTAGCAAGTTGCATTTCAGGAAGCAGTGAGGATACTTGTTAAGCTACAGTGATCCAACATGTTTAAGTCATTTAATAAAGCACTAATTTAGAATTAGGAATTTCCTTGAATGGTAGGTACCTTTTGAATCTGATCTTTAAGTCAACATAAGCTTGATCATTGGTATTCCAGTCATCCAGAATTTTGTATTTTATTCAATCACATGTTAATAATCAGCCGAGTCACCTGTGTTACATTATCAAATATTTCATGTGCATACTATTTTAAGGTGTTGGATCTATAATAAATGTTGTCCTTTGGAACACTAGAAGTGGAAATGGAAATCCATTATGACTTTAAAAGATTGTCTTTTATGGTGCTGATTAAATATTTTATAGTACAATTGCACAATGGCACAGCTGGTACAGCTACTGCCTCACAGTGTTTGAGACCCAGGTTCAATTCTGACCTCGAGTGCTATCTGTGTGGGATTTGTACGTTCTCCCTGTGACTGCATGGGCTTCCTCTGGGCGCTTCCGTGCCCTCCCACATCCCAACAACGTGCAGATTAGTATGTTGTGGGAAGGAACTGCTGTTGCTGGTTTAAATCGAAGATAAACACAAAAAGCTGGAGTACTCAGCGGGTCAGACAGCATCTCTGGAGAAAAGGAATCTGTGACGTTTTGGATCAAGACCCTTCAGACTCATGGGTGATTAGGTTGAGACTGGCCATTGTGCAATTGTACGAGAAAATATTTAACTAGCACCATAAAAGACAATCTTTTAAAGTCGTAATGAATTTCCTTATCCAATTTTAGTGTTTCAAAACATTCGTCATAGACCCAACACCTTAAAATAGTATGCACTTATAATAAATTGGATAATGTAACACAGGTGACTCGGCTGAGCATCATAGTCTGAAGAAGGGTCTCGACCCGAAACTGCACCTATTCATTTTCTCCAGTGATGCGCTCTGATCCACTGAGTTACTCCAGCTGTATATTTTCATGTATATTTTTTCATATTAGTACGTTAATTGGCGATTAAAAATGGCCCTAATGTGTAATGGATGCGAAAGTAGGATAACATAGAACTAGTGTAAACAGATCGATGGTTGGCATGGACTTGGTTGGTCGAATGATCTCTTTCCATGCTGTATCTCTAAACTAAAGATTGCACATAACAAGTTAAATGTAAGGCAATGGTTTTCTGTACACAAGCAGGTAGAGTTAGAGAATTTTGATTATATAATCACCATTCACTGATTCATTGCTTTCACCAAGACTTAAGCTACTGTCCCACTTAGGCGATTTTTTTCGGCGACTACAGGCGATTAGGCTGTTGCCAGGGTGTCGCCTGTATGGTCGTGAGTAGTCTCCTCAAGTCGCCTAAAGAGTCGTAACGTTTTTCTGGCGCCGCTGGATTTTGAAATGTTCAAAACTTTTCAGCGACAGTGGGCTTGTCGTAGCTTGTCTTCTCCTGTCGTAGGTGCTGTCGCCAAGATGAGGCAGGTTGTCGCCAGTTGTTGGTTGTCGCTGGGTGCTGACTTTGGTGAATTCCATTGACGACTACCTACATCAACTTATGGCAATCGGCGACAGGTACCGGCGACTGAATTGTCTTCAGATGTCTTCAGTTGTCGCCGACAGGGTCGTTGCCTGTCGTAGCTTGTTGTGGGTGGACGTAGGTTGACTTTGGTTGTTGCCTGTGTGGTCGTAGGTTGTTGTGGGTGTGGTCGTATTTGGACATCCTAATGGGTCGCTGGTTGTCGGTAGCTTGACATCGACTAGGTGGTAGGTTGTCGTAGCTTGTCGTAGACATTGTCGTGGGGGGGGTCCAATCGCCGTTTTTTTGACGGCCTGCTACGACTGTGACAGTCACCAAAAAAATTGCATAAGTGTGGCAGGCTCTTTAGAATGCTAGCATGAATTTATCAGACACCGTGTATCTACTCTGTCATCTAGGTTTTCATTGTGAGTGAGACGTTTATGTCATAATTGACTGAGAGGATTGACTTGCACAATGATACAAGGCAGATTGTCCACCCATAGCATGTGGATGTCACAAAACCAGCGGCGCACTGAAACTGGTCAGTATTGAGCTTGCTGAATTCCATGGGAGTTGAGCTGATGATAAACATCTTGCTGAACATA